>NW_005842524.1:766746-781543 GCF_000455745.1 Alligator sinensis
CGGCCACCACTGATGCTGTCGGTAGGGCTGGTCCCCCCCGACAGGGTCGACGGCTTCTGCGGGTTCAGGAGGCACCAGTCACTCATGGTAGCAACTCTACATCATTTTTGCCACGAAAGTAGGTATTATCAAAGAACTAATGGTGTCTTTGATAAAGATAGGGTGATTAAGATCATACCATCATAGCGTGCAATGAAAAAAAGTCCATTAACTGGAAGGGAGAAGGAAAGAAACATAAAGAAAAAAATGAATCTTTATTGCTATATATTCAAGCTTTAAGAAAACGCATTTATTTTCAGGAATCAAAATTCTTGTTTCCTAGTTATAAATATCTATGATATCTAAGAATTAGACAGACACAATTAAAGGGGAAAATAACAGAAACACATTTGTCATTGTTTTTCTCTGAAAAGCTCTTTTGCATCCAGTTTATCAAGATTCTGGAAAATGTGAATTGAAGATTCAGCACTGCCTGCTCTCTGTCCTTCAGGGCTTTGATCAGCCAATACTTGTAGAATAGACCTAATTAGTTCCTCCAAGAGTTTGTATATGAAGTTCTGTAAGACCTCAGTTTAGCAATGTAAACTATTTCCCTTACATTCATTCCTATTCAGTGACGTACTTCAGATATAAGAGGGTGCACAAATGTGTCAGTACTTACTTTTGATGTTGAATTTGGGTCTAGAATTCTACAACTTGTGCCTTCATTTGTTCTGAGTTTTGTTTGGATTTTTAATTTCATGCCAAATACAGCTAGCTTGTGCAGACTCATTCCAACTGTCTTGAGGAATCATGACTTAAATTGTTAAAAAACTTTTAAAAACACTATTTTGGCTGATTTGTAAACCTATCGATTTGGGATCACAGATTATTATACCTTCCTCCTAGAGTTTTAGTGATTTAAACCAATTGAAACAGGAAAGTATGTTATACTGTCCAGGTACTGAGTATTTTCAGTCTGACCTTCCTTCACTGGAACATAGGATTGGTGGAAACCTTCAGTGTCAGTAAATCCAGTCACTTGCTATTGCGGGCAACTGTCATAGAGTCCTTTTCATAAATTGCTCATAGTTTCATAGTAGCTAGGGTCAGGAGGTACCTGAACAGATCATCTAGCCTGACCCCCTGCCACAGGCAGGAATGAATGCTGGGTTCACAAGACCCCAGACAGGTTATCATCCAACCTCCTCTTGAATTTGCCCAAGGTAGGGGCGAGGACCACTTCCCTGGGAAGTTGGTTCCTCATGCTCCTGTTAAAAGTAGGCAGCAGCTAACCAGCATACCACGTTTGAGCTGCCCATCCTGTTTGGTTTTTTTTTCTGAGTGGGTTTGAACCAAGTTCCCTTATGCTAACAGCTAAATTTCCTACTCAGTGGGTGCAGCTACACAAGATGCTTACTGTGCAATTGCCTAATTAACTGCACAGTAAACATTTAAGGATCTACACATGCACTTGTATTAGGGTGCACAAAACTAATAAACACCACAGTGGTGCACTTGTAGGTGCTGACTGGCTGGCTGGGGCATGAGGGTGCTTTAGTGCGGGGGCTACCTGTCATCTAGCCCTGCACTGAAGCACCCCCGTGCCTCAGCCAGCCCCTCCGAAGCATGTTATGCCCAGTCGGA
Organism: Alligator sinensis; assembly: GCF_000455745.1. NCBI lineage: Eukaryota > Metazoa > Chordata > Crocodylia > Alligatoridae > Alligator > Alligator sinensis. Next base: position 768,373 of record NW_005842524.1, read on the forward strand.
GCAGCCCCAGGCTGGCAGGTTGACCAGAGGCCCCCTGCCAGCTGGGGATGCTGCAGTTCAGCTCAGTGTGCTGTGGTCTGGGCCCATGTGTAAACTGCGCACCTGGGAACTTCCTGGGAGCAATACATTGTGGAGCAATATGCTCTGCAGTTTATTGCTGCTCGTTAATGGCATGTGTAGACATGCCTGCTATGGTATAGGTATTTCTTCTGATGAGTGCTTCTGACTGAATGAGAGATTATTTCTGAGTTCAGACACCATTGACCCTCCTTCACACTATATAGTATAGGGACATTTGGAAAGGTTCAGAGGCAGAATCTTTTAAAGCACTAAGGTGCTGATTTAGCAGACAATAATTGGTGTAATTACAGACTATTGATTAATATGTCTCCAAAAAGTCAGTCTAGGAGGAAATGAGTTTGGACCTCTGCTCATAATATTTCCCCCCAAATCTTCTTTTTCCAGTCTAAAATCTTTTCCTAGCCCTGCTTTCAAAATTTTCATGTAAAAAAAAAATTGATGTGTGAGCTGAAACTTGAATTACTGCATTTTCCATATGCCTTAATAAAGCCTGAACACTGAAATCCACCATTTGATTGAAATATTGATCAACATTTTTTCTTCCATTGATGCATAATTGCTGTCATAAGAGTTGCATAGCCAGCTTGTGGCCAAGGTCCCTCAGATAAAAATGCTTTCAAGAGAGATGGACAGAATATTAGCTAAACATTAATACAGCTACAGTGTCTTAAGCAGTCACATCAACTGTTGGTGTAAGTGGAAAGAACTCAGTGACAGTCCCCCCCAGATAATGCCAACTGAGTGTAAGCTACAGTTGTTTTATTTAACTCCAGGTCTGAATCTCCACTGAATTATCTTGGTTCTGTCTGTATAAGAGTAGAAATAAAGGTACTAGTATAAATCTGGCCGACAGATTGAAGATTTAAGATCACTGAGTGCCAGATAAGTTTTGCTACTCAGACACAAACATTTTCTAAACAAATCATTTTGTGCATATTGGTTTCTCCTCTCATCACTTCAACTCTGTATCTCTCTTTTTGATTTGTAACCCTCAGTCAAGGCCTGCATCTCTTCCTCTCTCTCCAGTATCCCCTCATGGGAGACCTATGTGTTTCTTAAGCTAAACAAAGGACAAGCTGAGCTGATTTTTCTCTCTCAAACCTTTTTCCTATTCCTTTCTTCTCTCATTATTGACAGTTTTATCGTTCTGCTTGTCACTCGAGCTTCAAGCCTAGGAATTATCTCTGACTTCTCCCTGTACATTTCTTTTCACAACCAGGCTTTCCCAAATCATATTGCTTCTTCCTTTTTTTTAGACAACGGGGTGTTCATGGCAGTTACATGGCAAGTACAGGATCTGGGTACATTAAAAATAAAACAGTAAAGCCGTTCCTAAATCCCACATTTTAGTTTTTATTTCCATTCACCTAATTATGTTTCCACCTTGTTCCGTCTTGTCTGGACTAACGTATCTTCCATGTAGCTTCCCTGGTGGCTTTTTTCTCTTCATCAGTTCACATTCACCATTCTAATCATACCACATTTCTTAAAGACCCTTCATTGCCTCCATTGCTTTTGCATGTTTGTAGTCCTCTTCCTCATTTTGAAAGCTCTGCATATTGTATATATAATATATGCCTTGCCTTGTCCTATATCTCTATTTCATCCTCTGCATTTGCTCATGCCACTCATTTGCTATTATTCTGCTCCTTTCCCTCTCTTCATGCTTATGCTTTCATTCTGTACCTGAAGTGACATCCTTCTTGATTTTATGTTAACCATTTTTGCTTTACTTTGATTTTTTTTTTTTTTCTCATATTTGAGTTCCACTCTTAGGCTGTCTACTCCTTTCCTCTTGGTCTTCCTCAGTTTCTGCTGACAAATATAAGAGCATATATAGTTTTTCTTCCCTAACTACATGATGTATGTTTAATTAACTTGTTTGAACCCTTATCCCTCTTCTTCTTCTTTTGCCTGTCAAGTTCCAAGTTTGTCTAATTTAGATTTTAAGCTTTATAAGGTAGGACTTGTTAAGCCTTTAAAAAAAATCTCTGGAAATCATGCAAAGTCATGGCATTAATGTTATAATAAATAAAAATAAATAACTCGCATTGCTATATATGCTGATGTTGAATTTGACCCCGAGTCAATGGGGGAAGAAAGAATATTAGGATTAGGGCTTTGCTTGATTCTTTTTTTCTTGTGTTTGTTTAAGGTTTTCAAACTTAATAAGCACCATTGTTGACATTAGAAACTGTATTGATTATTAGCAAAGAATGATTAGTAAGTGTTAGTTAAAATCAATATAATTGAATCCCCAAGATGGGGAGGATCAAGACCACTGAGGAAACAACAGGTGGTTGGAGATTCCCTTCTGCAAGGGATTGAGAGAGCCATCTGCTGGCTTGACCTGTTGTCCTAGGGGGTCTGCTGCTTGCCTGGATCCTAGATCTGAGATGTCACGGAAGGATTACTGACACTTGTCTGAGCCTTTGACTGCTACCCCATGCTGTTCATCCATGAGGGCACCAATTAATAGATTCATAGATTGTAGAGTTGGAAGGTACCACAATGGATCATCATGTCCGAACCCCTGCCCCTGGCAGGAAAGAGGACTGAGGTCAGATGACTCCAGCCAGGTGACTATCAAGCCTCCTCTTGAAGACCTCCAACTTAGGTGATAGCACCACCTGTCTTGGAAGCCCATTCCAGATTCTGGCCACCCTTACTGTAAAAAAATTCTTCTTAATGTCTAACCTAAACCTACTCTCCACTAGTTTGCACACGTTAGTCCTAGTTACTCCCTGGGGCGCTCTGGTAAATAGTGCATCACCAATTCCCTGTTGTCCTCCCTTGATAAACTTATAGGCGACTACAAGGTCTCCCCTCAGCTGTCTCTTGTGAAGGCTGCCAATGATGCTGACAGAGGTGACCATGAGCAGAGAGACTACAGGGCTCTAGGTGCAAGGGTGAAGGGGACAGAGGCACAGGTTGCGTTCTCCTCAATCCTTCAGGTCAAGGGGAAGGGCCCTGGCAGGAGCAGACGCATCCTGCAGATCAACGCATGGCTGCACAGGTGGTGTCACCAGCAGGGATTTAGCTTCTTCAACCATGGGATATTGTTCCAAGAAGGAGGTTTGTTGGGAAGAGGTGGGATCTGTGCGGGCCGCCTCCCGATCCCGTCCATGTTGCCATGTGCGAGCCAGGAGTGATATGCAGACCCGTCTTTGCGCATGCGGGCTGTGGCCAGCAGCCCGGGCACGCGGGGTCAGAGGAAACCGTGCGGCGGCAAGGCACGCACGGGCTAGAATTAGTCACAGAGGCGTAGTGGTTGATTCAAAGATTATTTACTTACACCCAAGATGGTCACGGTGTAGGCTGGACAGTTTCCAGGTTCAGCTCCGCTTAAATTCTCGTTGGAGGACTACGACAAACTCGGTTCTTGGGCCCCGGAGTTGTTAAGGCTCCGCGGGTTCGGCAATTTCTTTCCCACGGAGTTGTCAAAGCTCCGTGGGTTCGGATCTTGAGTATATAGGATAGGGATACGTCTAGGATTGCGCTCGGCGACGGGGAGAGGCCAGAGGCTGTTTAGACCTCTGTTGCCTTCTTAAGAAATGCGTTGGGTCCGTATGAATCCGCAGCGCTTAGAGATCTTCACGCTCTCCCTCTCGGACTCCAATTGCTTTCTCTCCAACTTGGGCGGAAACCACCCAAGCTCTTTATACGGCTAGCAAGCCAATTGCTAGCCGCCACGTGTGCATAATTTAACACAAGCCAATAATGGGGCTCGAATTAAAATACAAATGGCGGGAACTCCTTTGCACCGTGCATTTCTGAGATGCAAAAGAAATGCACCATGCAAAGAAAGCTACAAATTTGGTGGGAAAATTCTCCGTTGCACCGGAGTTCTCCTCTGCAGCAGAGAACTCCACCGTGCAAAGAAGCTGCAATTTAGTGGGAACATAATTTAGCAGTGCTGAAGCACACACAAACAAAAACTCACAACTTTGGGTTGTGACAGGATCCACCTGACAAAGAGAGGAAAGAGAAACTTTTCAGACAGGCTCGCTAACCTAGTGAGGAAAGACTTGAAACTAGGTTCACCAGGGGATGGACAACAAAGCCCTGAGGTAAGTGGTGAAGCGGGGGACCTGGAGAAAGCAGAAGCAGGAGGGGGCAGCAGGGGAAGCCTCATTCTTCCTGAGAAAGTAGGGCAATTGGGTAGTTACCTCAGGTGTCTGTACACAAATGCATGGAGCCTGGAAAGCAAGCAGGAAGAATTGGAAGTCCTCGCACAGTCGGGGAACTACAATGTGATTGGAATAACAGAGACGTGGTGGCATAGCTCGCCTGACTGGAGCTCTATCATGAATGGGTGCAAGCTGTTCAGGAAGGACAGACAGGGAAGAAGAGGAGGAGGAGTTGCACTGTATGTAAAAGAGTTGTAAGATTGCTCAGAGCTCCAGTATGAAACTGGAGAGAGGCCTGTTGAAAGTTTCTGGGTTAAGGTTAGAGGGGAGAGCAGCAAGAGTGTTGTTGTGGTGGTGTGTGTGCTGTAGACCACCAGACCAGGAGGATGAGGTAGATGAGGCTTTCTTCAGACAGCTAGCAGAAGTTTCTAGATCACAGGCCCTGGTTCTCATGGGGGACTTTAATCACTCTGACATCTGCTGGGAGAGCAATACAGCGGTGCACAAGCAATCCAGGAAGTTTTTGGAGAGCATTGAAGACAACTTCCTGGTGCAAGTGTTGAAGAGACCAAATAGGGGCTGAGCTTTTCTTGACCTACTGCTCGTGAACAGGGAAGAATTGGTGGGGAATATAGAAGTGGATAGCAAGTTGGCCAGCAGTGACCACTAGATGGTTGAGTTCGGGATCCTGACAAAAGGAAGAAAGGAAAGCAGTAGAGTATTTACACTGGACTTCAGAAAAGCAGACTTTGACTCCTTCAGGGGACTGATGGGCAGGATCTCCTGGGAGGCCAGTCTGAGGGGGAAAGGAGTCCAGAAGAGCTGGCTGTACCATAGGCGACTGGTAGGGGGTGCATGTGCCCCCCCTGACGGTGCCAATGCCCCCCTGATGGCTGACACTGATGCTGGTGCCCCCTTGACAGGGTCGGTGGCTTCTGCAGATGCCACCCCCCCCAGATTCAGGAGGCATCAGTCACTCATGGGCTGTACTTTAAAGAAACCTTACTGAGGACACAGGAATAAACCATCCCGATGTGTAGGAAGAATAGCAAATGTGGCAAGCAACCAGCTTAGCTTAGCATTGAACTCTTGAGTAAGCTTAAACACAAAAAGGAAGCTTACTAGAAGTGGAAGCTTGGACAAACAGCTTGGGAGGAGTATAACAATATTGCTCAGACATGCAGGGATGAAGTCAGGAAGGCCAAAGTGCAATTGGAGTTGCAGCTACCAAGGGACGTGAAGGGTTTCTACAAGCTACGTTAGCAACAGAAGGAAGGTCAGGGAAAGTGTGGGTCCTTTACTGAATGGGGAGGCAACCTAGTAACAGATGAAGAAAAGGCTGAAGTAATCCATGCCTTTTTTACCTCAGTTTTCACAGGCAAGGTCAGCTCCCAGACTACTGCACCTAGCAGCATAGTTTGGGGAGGCAGGGAGCAGCCAACCATGGTGAAAGAACAGGGTAAGGGCTATGTAGAACAGCTGGATGTGTACAAGTCCATGGGGCCAGATGCAGAGCATCTGAGGCTGCTGAGGGAATTGGTTGATGTGATTACAGAGCCGCTGGCCATTATGTTTGAAAACTTTTGGTGATGGGTGGAGGTTCCAGATTAAAAAAGGGCAAATATAGTGCCCATCTTTAAGAAAGGGAAGGAGGATTCAAGAAACTGCAGACCAGTCAGTCTCACCTTAGTCCCTGGAAACATCATGTAGCAGGTCCTCAAAAATCAATTTCTAAGCACTTGGAGGAGGAGGAGGGGGAGGTGATTAGGAACAGTCAGTATGGATTCACCAAGGACAAGTCATGCCTGACCAACCTGATTGCCTTCTCTCATGAGACAGCTGGCTCTGTGGATGTGGGGAAAGCAGTGGTCAAACTATACCTTGACTTTAGCAAGATTTTTTTTTATACCATCTCCCACAGCAGTCTTACAAGCAAGCTAAGGAAGTATGGGTTGGTTGGATGAATGGACTATAAGGTGGCTAGAAAACTGGCTGGATTGTCGGGCTCAATGGGTAGTAATCAATGGCTCAATATCTAGCTGGCAGCTGGTATTGGGCCAAAAAAAAAAATCTCACGAGGTTCAACAGGGGCAAATGCAATGTCCTTCACTTGGGACAGAAGAATCCCATATACCACTACAGCCTAGGGACTCTGACTGGCTAAACAGCAGCTCTGCTGGAAAGGACCTGGGGGTTACGGTGGACAATATGATGGATATAAGTCATCAGTGTGGCCTTTTTGTCAAGAAGGCTAACAGCATACTGGCCTGCATTAGTAGGAGTGTTGCCAGCAGATTGAGGGAAGTGGTTATTCCTCTCTATTCTACACTGGTGAGGCTGCATCTGGAGTACTGCATCCAGTTTTGGGCCCCCCCACTACAGACAGGATGGGGACAAATTAGAGAAAGTCCAACAGAGAGCAGTGAAAATGGTTCAGGGGCTGTGGCACATGACTTCTGAGGAGAGGCTGAGGGAACTGGCCTTATTTATTCTAGAGAAAAGAAGACTGAGGGAGGGATTTTATAGCAGCTTTTAACTACCTGAAGAGTAGTTCCAAGGAGGATGCTCCCAGTGGTGACAGGTGACAGGACAAGGAACAATGGTCTCAGCTTGCTGCAAGGGAGGTTTAAGTTGGATATTAGGAAAAAACTTCCTTACTATGGGGGCTGTTAAGCATTGGAACAAGTTACCTGGAGAGGTGGTGGAATCTCCATCTTTGAAGGTTTCTAAAAAAACAGCTTGACAATGCCCTGGCCTGAATGGTCTCGTTGGCAGGGTGGGATCCTGTTTTGAGCAGGGGTTGGACTAGATGACCTCCTGAGGTTCCTTCCAACCCTAATTTTCTATGATTCTATAAAATCTATATTTCATTTCTGAAATGTTTTTGAAAGGAAGGAAAAATCAGTAAAAGAAAAAAAAAAAAAGTAGCCAACTGTGTTGACTCTACAAGGTGAAGAGCTCAACAGCTGTTGGGTACTACATCCTGGAACAGTCTTACAGACTATTTATATGTTTGCCATTGAATATGAAAATAAAATTGAAAGTATTAATTACGTAGTGCAATTTTGGATATTGTGCAAGAAACTGTAAATATAATAATAATAATAATCCAAGGTTGTTTACTCTTGCTCTGTGATCCACCTCAGATGTGCTTGTGGTCTCTACTCAGTTTTAGTGGGCAAATATTTATATATGTTTGGGACCCTTGCCAGCAGTCTCAGCGAAGGATTGAACGCAGACTGAGCTACACCTTTACTCAAGAAGTGGTCAGTAGTAGTCAGGTTTGAGGTGGCTTGATACCATGGTTTGGAAAAACTTGTGCAGCATCTATCTGTCATATCTATGTTGTAGACAGACTTGCCAGCTGTACTCCAATTTGGCACCCATTAAGAGCACTAAGTATGAAAAGAGGGTGAAAAAGCCCCAAGGGTGCACTAACTAACCGAAAATGTGTTTTGCTGCCTCTTCCTAGCGGTGGAAAGTTCTGCAGCCAAGCACAAATGCACACTTTGTGTTCTTAATGTATTTAAGGTGTATTATGAAACTCAGCAGGTGTCCTTTATTCATTATCTCTTCTGTGATCACAGAGCATAGCGGTTAATATTATATATTTGTTTGCCCTGGTTATTCAAAAGCCTGACTGAATAGAAGCTTGTATGCAGTTCATGTCCACAGAAATGACTAGAGGCATACTGTGTGCCCTAATTTCTAGTCTGTTGATGCTTTTGACCAGTGGCTCAGTAGGAAGAATTGGCTCTGGTGCTGTTTCTCATTATGGCTGACTGGCATCCATTATGGCCTGAAGTATGCATGAGAAAACTGTTTTTACAGTAATGACTACCTGGCAAGTTTTTACAATCCAGAAATATTAAGAAGGTCAGGTTCAGTTGAGGAAGAAAATGTGTTCCTCTTCATGTCTATAGTAGTTTGTTTATTATAAAAATGTTTCACTTCTTAAGCTATAGTTACTAGTCAAAGAAGAATGAATAAATAAAGACTGTATTTCAGATGTTTCCCCAGGTGCAGTTAGTGGATGCTAAAGAACTCAATTTGAAAAAAATAGTTATTTATGAGTTCTAAGAACTAATGTTCTGCAGCTTTTATCATCTTTAATGATAGGTAGATGGAGAACTTGAGTCTATGACTTTGTAATCAGTTAAGTAATATGAAACATGCTAATGAAAAACTCAAAGGGTTGCTTGCTATTATGTGAATAAATGTGCTGCTTTTGAACTCTCATATAGACTACAAATGCCTATACTGCAAAATGTCAAAGTGGCTATAAATTGTCCTGTCTTTCAAATGAACAGGCTTAAACAGGGGCTTGGTGCTATAGTTGCTCTCTTTTAACGACTTCATCTTATGGAAATTATTGGTTCTAATTTTAGAAATAGAATTAAACCATTTTTCAGAGAGCATTGTAGCCAAGAAGACAATCTTCTAAAGTGTACTTATTTGGTGCAGTTAAATTACATATAAACCACATTCCTAGGCTTCCAAGAAAGCAAAGGACTATGGCAGCAATTTTAGTCATATACAATAGATCCCCAGGCCCTAAGAATTTACATGTAACGATACCCAGAATGCTTTTCTTCATACTATGTATTTATTCAGGAGTTTGTCTTAATCTGATTTTGTTACCATTACATTTCCTCAAAACAGCTGCTTTGCATTTAAAAATCCCCAAAGAAGAATGTGCAGTGAGTTTCTGGCTGCTGTCTTCATCCCCTCAGGCATTTCAGTTGAGAATATTTTAATATTGCTAAAATACTGACAGTCTTACTTCATTTCATTCTGTGGGTTTTTTTTTCCACAACACTTAATAATTCTCTGTATTTGCTTTTTTGTCTTGAAGTATATGAAAGAGTTTATTGTAATCTCAACATTCAAATCTGGCACATGCTTTACTGTATCTCCCAGATGGTTGCCCAAAGAAGAGGTCTAGTTTAACTCCTCCTGTACTATTGCTTTAGAGCAGGCATCTGTATGGCCCAGAGTCTTTGGATCTGGCCTGTGGGCTGTTGCTTTGGTGGCATTAGAGGGTGGGATGCTCTTTCTGTGCCACACTGCATCATATACCCGAGGGATCTGGTGGAACAGGAGCTCTGCCATTGTCATGCTACTGTCACGCAGCACTGGCTTTGGCAGAGGGGGACAATAGCTGTGCCACCATGCAACTGAGCCGCAGGGAGAAGTGGTGGTGGCAACTGGGTCCTGTTGCCCACCCATCTCTTGCCTGAGCTGGGTTATTCTGGTTCCCACTGGAAAACGTTGCTGACCCCTGCTTTAGAGTATATTTCATAGACAGATGTATTATTCCAAGTGATTCAGTGAGACCCATGAGAACACACGGCACATCGGAGTTCCCTATTTTATAATGGGCAGAGGTCATGACCTGAGTTATAGTGATTCTATAATAAACAGGAAGGGAAAGAAATGTTTTCTTCTAGATAATATAAAAGTCTTGGTCAGCTGATGTATCAAGGAGTAGACTGCTAACTTGATAAACTGCTTCTTTCTCATGACTATAAGCCCCAGATTCAAAAAAAGACTTTGACACCCGAAGTTTGCCGAAGTCCTAATTTATGTCCCTAAATTCAATATATGATCCAGGGGAAAAAAAGAACGTCTCCCAGGAGCCACTTAACCCTTCAGACATCCAAACTCACTAGGGCTATAAATAGAAGTTGCATTTGTCCTGGGATAAACACTTTATTCCAGAGCAAAGTGCGATCATCCAGAATTCCAAGTCTGTCATCCTGGGATAAACCTAGAAAGCTTTACAGGATAAGAAGTACTAACAGTTTCTCTCAGGACATTGCAAAGTGCATCTGAATGGTTATCCCAGGATGGCATCAGTGGCAGAAAAGCAGAAGGGTGATGTGTGTACACACCAGTCCCAGGATATTTCTGCTCTGGGACAAACACACGTACAACTTGTCTAGGGATAAATGCAATGTCTGTTGTTAGTCAAGGTGTCCCCCTTTTTCATCTGAAATTTTGCTGCATGCCTGCAGTTGTTCAATATGTGCCCAACACTATCCCAGCCTGAGTGATGAAGCAGGGTAAACCTTAGTGGTAATCAGAATCCAGGCAGAGTAGTAGTAAAGTCCTCAGTGGTGTCCAGTCTGATAGGTATGATTGGAATATGGCTACTACAGTAGGACTGGATCCCTTGCAGAATGCACAGGAGCTGCTTTAGTTTTGAAACTTATCTGGAGAAAGTGGAGGAGATGTCTAACTGTTATGTAATAATCCAGTGCTTGGAGCATTCAAAGTCAGACAGCTGGAAATAGTGCCCTCCTCAGCCTCACAGGGTCTACACCTCACATATCCAAGGAAAATGCTCAATGGACACTCTCCTGTTGAAGGTTTGTCACTGCGCAAAAGAAAAAGCACAGATGTTTTCTTTTATATAGTCATTTCTATTTCCTTTATGGGTGTAGTTAAATGTGTTGTGCAGGGAAGGTTTTTTTTCCTATTTTGTCTGGCTAGGAGCTTCTAATCTTTTTTGTGCAGTTTTTGGTACTGTGATTGTTACCTTTGTCATGTTTTATAATTGGAATTTTGCAAAGGACTCTAAAAGGAGGCTATTCCTTAGATCTGCTGCTAAAATGAAGCCTCTTTTAGAGCTGCCCACTTACTGAGATTACTCACTGTAAGCTCAGGTTACTGGTGTGCTGGTATCTGCACTAGTTGGGTGTTATTTCTTCAGATGGGGTTTAACCTCTTGGTTGTGTCCTATAAAGTACTAAGTGCCCTGGTGTATGCCTACTTAATCAGCCTCATATTTTGCTATGCAGTACTGCAGAAGTTGCAGTCAGCAAAGAGGCTCAAGATGGTGTGCCTTCAACATAGAAAAGAAGCAGCTGCTGGCAATGTGTTCTGCTTGAGTGGTCCTCAGTGTTTTAATTTATAATTTACTCTTAGTTAAAAATAACCAGAATTAGGTACCTTTTGATAGAGATATCTTGATTTGTACCAGCTGAGGAGCAGGCCCCTGCAAATTTTTTTCTACAGATCTCAAAACTATTAAAAACTAATAAGTGGCATTTTCTTGTTCCTGAACACTTAAGATATGCTTCCCCCCCCCCTTTTCCGGCCTGTACAGGCTTGTAATATATTTCTTTTGACGATCTTTACAAATATGTTTAAAATTATTATTTTAAACCAGTCTGTTTAGTATCAGTCAAAAATGTGAGCCTAATACTGTATCTTTCCCTTACATCATTGTTTTTTTTTAAATGAGACTTTTCCTGGCTTAAACAGGATCTAACCCTTAGGGACTACAGGTTAGTGACTATCTCACATTTCAGTAGAACAATCCAGTGATCTGTGTTCCCCAGGAACATACAAGTATCTTTGAGGCTACTTGTATACTTGAGTTTTCTAAAGTTATAGTTTGAAGAATGCCATTCCAAGCTTTAGCCTTCCAACTCATGGCACTGACAACAACATAGGGCTCAGAGCTGTTTGTGTTTTCTTAGTTCTTAGTTTAGTTTAGTTGGTCAAAGAAAAACCTGAAACATCCTGACCTGTAGTACAGAGCATAGCAGTTTCTCCAGACCTTCCTCAGAAAGATCAGTGTCCTGTGACCTCCTTGGTGGGTAACTTGAGCAACTATAAATATATTGTGGCCTCTATGTTTTCAGATAAAGACCTCAAATGTTCTGAGAGTAGAAGGGGGTAAGAAACAAAAGTGGGTAGCGCACAATGACTAGAATATTTGTTCAGTTGCCATAGTTGTATTTATTTAAAGTGAGGGGATGGATTGTATCACTGTGTCAATGACAAGGTGAAGCTACACCTGCTGCAGTTCTGGACGGTTTATTTCTGTGGGGGTGATAGATGTATTCTGGGATGGACAAGGGAAGAAAACGTTCAAGTTTAGAGGGTTTTAAAAAATGGTGAGGATGCAGGTTTTATGTTTCATAGATACATAGACCTTATGAGATCATCAGGTCCAGCCCCCTGCTCATAGGCAGGAAAGAAAAGACTGCTGGGGTCAGATGACCATGATCTAAGACAATGGATTATTAGAATGATTGAAAAAAAATCTATAGCACAGCCTTCAGTTTCTCATAATTCACAAGGGTTTCTATCATATACTTATTTTCCCAAATGTTATATATCCTAATGTATGTTTTTTTTTTATGATGGTTTCATTGAATTGCACCATTTCTTACAGAATCTGAACATATCTCATGCTTCTGTGTCTTGTTTTTCCTAGCTACATGTTACATTAAAGTTATTTACAGCTGGCTGCAGGAAATAAAAGTTTTAAAGAAAATCTTTTTCCATTTATAAAACCTTATTGTTCCCATTGATGCTTTCCTCCTAATTGGTCTGTCAGCCTTTCACAAACCATGCTCTTTTTCCAATTATGATGACTTGTTACTGTGATATATGCCAGTAGCTAGTTTACAAATGGAGAGAAATGGAGATTTACTGCAATAAAATAATTTAGAATTTATAAAAGAGCTTTGGATTTAGTCTGGCTCTTCAGCTCTTTATTTGTAGTTTGAGTTTAATTTTTTAAGCATGAATTTTTTTAATATTAAACTGTGATAATAACTGTGATTCCCAGTTAGGCTCGGAAGCGGCGAGAGACACGCGGGTGAAAGCTCGCTGCGCCCCCGCTCCCCCCCAGAAGCCCCCCAAAACCCTCCAGCAGCCGCGGAGCCCCCCGCTGACCCCCAGCACAGCCGGGGTAAGCGGGGCCCGTGGAGAGAGGGGGCTAACCCCTTAGTGTGTGTGTGGGAGGAGGCGGCTGAGTGGAGCCGGGCCGGGTCAAGCCCCGCCCAGGCCCCTACTTCGCCCAGCCCCCCAGGGAGCCGCGCGAACAGGCTGCGCAAAAAGGCACGCTTCTCTGCCGGCGCGTGACTTAGCGCGGAGTTCGCACGGGAGGGCCCCGGACCCTGCCTGCGTACCCCCCAGGATAGACAGCCCCAGCCGTAGGC
>NW_005842524.1:784948-788618 GCF_000455745.1 Alligator sinensis
CTATGGAAGAAAGAGACTTGGGGGTCATCATTGACCACAAGATGAACATGAGCCTGGAATGCGATGCGGCGGCTAGTAAAGCGACCAAAACCCTGGCTTGCATCCATAGATGCTTCTCAAGCAAATCCCGGGACGTCATTCTCCCCCCTGTACTCGGCCTTAGTGAGGCCGCAGCTGGAGTACTGTGTCCAGTTTTGGGCTCCACAATTCAGAAAGGATGTGGAGAAGCTTGAGAGAGTCCAGAGAAGAGCCACGCGCATGATCAGAGGTCAGGGAAGCAGACCCTACGATGACAGGCTGAGAGCCCTGGGGCTCTTTAGCCTGGAAAAGCGCAGGCTCAGGGGTGATCTGATGGCCACCTACAAGTTTATCAGGGGTGACCACCAGTATCTGGGGGAACGTTTGTTCACCAGAGCGCCCCAAGGGATGACGAGGTCAAATGGTCACAAACTACTTCAAGATCGTTTCAGGCTGGACATAAGGAAGAATTTCTTTACTGTCCGAGCCCCCAAGGTCTGGAACAGCCTGCCACCGGAGGTGGTTCAAGCGCCTTCATTGAACACCTTCAAGATGAAACTGGATGCTCATCTTGCTGGGATCCTATGACCCCAGCTGACTTCCTGCCCTTTGGGCAGGGGGCTGGACTCGATGATCTTCCGAGGTCCCTTCCAGCCCTAATGTCTATGAAATCTATGAAATCTATAAGAAACCACATTTTTCTGCATGTTGGGATTTGATTCTCTCCTTTTCTCACGTTATTTTGAGTGTTCATTTTTACCTCTTTCTCCCTTTGTTTTGCTGTTTCTCAAATGAAAAAAAAAAAGATGGGAGTAAGGCAATTTTGCTTTGCTAATCCACACAAACACAGGTAATAATAGGAAAGAGGAAAATAAGTATACAAATCTTTTTGACATGTTAGATCTTTTACTGTAAGCTTGGAATTAAAATCTGGTTTTGCTCTTCTTCCCAACTTCTTTTCCCCGCCTCCATGTTAGAATGTATTCATACTTTTATCTACTGATCTACGTGATGTCAAAATGATAAAGATTATCTTTTTTTTATTTGCAGAACTGTGGACTTCAATTGAATTTCATTCTTGTGTATATTTTATGTAAAGATTTGGTTCATGTGATGGGTTTAACGTTTTATACTATAATCACAAACAGGGGGAAAAAACAAACCTGCTGTGTCATTGGACCTTTGTATATACCAGTATACATATAATAGCATGTTGAACTTGGATGCTGTTTACTCGGATTCATCCAGGGCTAGGGACAGACATTACACACAAACCAGTTTAAATGATCAGAGACTGGTTTAAACTTTTAACAGAACAGATGTTCAGTGCTCATAAACCAGTTTGAAAATGACTGAAACTGGTTTGAGATAAACTTGGTTGAATGTAGTATCGTACTTAACTGATTTGACTCAAATCAGTTTATGCAATGTCTGTCCCAGATCCCTTGCTGGTTTAAGTTAAATTAGACTCCCCCAGATTCCCGGCATACTCTGTGGGCTGGGCAGGGCTCTCTGCTCCATAGCAGAGTTTGCCCCTCCCCTCTGCTCCCTGGCTGGAGCTCCTGCACAGACTGCAGGCATCTACCTGGCTTCCCCCTGCTCCCCCCAACGCCCCTGTAAGCAAGGATTCTGCTGTCCCCTCTGCCTTCCACAGACGCACAGCACTAGCTAGCAGACCACATGTTGGCTATGGTCTGCACTGTCACAGACGAGACAAAAGGCAGAATCAACAGGTAGCTGGTAATGTACCTCTGTTGTTTTCTTAATGGGGTAATAAACACTGTTATCAATTCCCTGCTGGGCTGGTCAGAATGGGGTGGGGGGATGGTCCCTAATTAAAGCATCCTGCTGGGGCCTCAGTACTGTGGAAGGGAAGGCTGCTCTAGCACCCCCCAGCTTCTCATCTGAGCCACTGTAGGCATGAGCCTGCATTTTTTCAGTCCAGAAGGGATGTCTGGACAGTTACAAACTGGCTTAGCCTAGCTAGGTTAGACTAACCTGCAGAGATTGAATCAATTCAGGCTCAGGCTTTTTGAATGTCTGTCCCTAGCCCAGAGGACCAGAATTAAATTTCAAATGAATGGGATTATAATTAAGAAATTACAAAATACAAATGTAGGTCATTATATAGAGTCCCTAATAAAAATTCAGCTCTGGCACGTAGTACTTTTAAAATAACATGGTCCATAAAAAAAAAGCAAAATATGTATGCATGTATTCATGCATCCATCAGACCTGCATACTCGCATTATATAAAGGTGTATGTATTAGAAGACATTCTCACGTATAATTTATTTCTATTATAACCCGGTCCTGAGTGGCGAATACATAAAAGCTAGACTTAGTGAAAGTTTTGGGGCACAAAGGAAAGTAGTAATTTGCCCTTAGTATAGCATATATGTAATATTCACTAGTGTTGATTACTCACATGCCACTCTTTTCCACAGGATACTTTAATTGACAAGCTTCACAAAATAGTGGGTTTTTGCAATAAACATGATTGTGTCTAAGGAATGGTTTTAAATCATGAGGAAAAGATGCCTTTTTCAGGAAAGAGCTCATTAAAGAAGCACAGTCAGCAATGTGAAGCTCAGCAGGTTAGGAGAATTAAATATTTCAAATTTGTCACTGGTTTTGTTCTACTAGCCAGTTACATTTCCTATGATTATTTTATCTATTAATCTGTTTCACTGAGTGAACATGTGCAGCTTGTAATTTTTTAAAAGAAAATGCATCCTAGGCTGTATTAGGATCTAAATAACATAACAACACCTTGCAGGGCTCTTATGTATAACCTTAAGTTTCATATATTTGTAAATCTCTACTTAATATAGTTAGGTTCAGTTAATAGAGTTTGAGTTTCACCATCTTGTTACGTATTCTATATTATGAAACTGCAGTAGTCTTTATTCTGTTTTTCCAATTTGGCCAACTAACTCTCCCTGCTTTTATGGACACACAGATAATTGTGTTCTATACTGGATAGTATTATCCACTTGGAGACGGATGTTTTAGCTGAGTTATTTAACTTTTCAGTACCCATTTGGACACCATGGAGTATGCTTAGCATTCTGATTTCAGGCTATGTAGTGCATTACATAGCGTCCTACATTTGGAAAAATACATTCACCAAATGTATTTGAGTTTTATTCTCTGTTAAAATTACCAATAAAATTTGAATAAAGATAATCATTATATTCATACATTAGAAAAAATTAATACTTCACATTAATCTTAAAATGTCATTCAGCTATAAAAGAGGCTGTGTAAAAAGATTTACACACTCTGCTTGTATTCAGAATAAAAAAATAGAAACATAAGTGCTAGCAGGGGCTGCACAGAGAGAATAAGGGTGCACTAGAGAATATAAGCACTGGAAAAAGATTTTCAGTATCTTACAGGTTCAGGTCTTGAGTACATCATTCTATGAATGCTTCATTTTGTCTTGGCCTCGGATCTTTTAAAGGGGGACAGTGGAGTTGTTAGTTTACACCAGCTAAGATCTGCCCCAAGATACTTAAGTTTTGCCTGAGGCTAATACAAGTACAGTGGATTCCTCTTATTTGAATCACTTTGGGAAATGGTGATTTGATTTTATCAACCGGCTGATTCCATTAAAAGGAGACCAGTTTTTTACTCTGCACAGCTCCGC
>NW_005842524.1:788628-798054 GCF_000455745.1 Alligator sinensis
GGCCATGCCCTCCAGGCTGTGGAGTCCCCGGAGGAGCCTGGACCCGTGGCTCAGGTCCGCCTCCACTCCCACCCCTCTAAAAGATGAGTGGGGTGCGAGTCCCTCCTGTCCCATGGGGCTGCATGTAGTGGCAAGGAGCCGGACCCGCTCCCCGGTTGAGCCTCTCTCAGCCCTATCCTGCTCTCCGCTGGGGCCCTGCAGCTGCTCGTTGTAGCCCCAAGCCTCACACACTTCCTGGCTAGGCAGCATCCCCAGTCCTAGCCCTAGCCCTGCCCAACTCCCTCCCTCCCTATGGGGCTTAAGTCCCTGCCCTCCCTACCTACCTGTGGGACCTGCTCTCCAGGCTGCCTGGGACCCCCTGCCTGATGGGGCCCTCCTCCTGCTCCCCCCCAACTCCCTGAAAGCTGGAAATACAGAGGGTTTGTCCCAAAACTGCAAAATCCATGGGCTTCTCCAGTAAAATGAGAAATCCACATTTGCCTCCGGTAAAAGGTAAAATCCGTGGTTTACTCCATTTTTCCATGGGAAATGGAAAACCCGTATCCCTAATAATAATTAATTACTGAATATATTTCCTGGCATTTTGATTCAAAAAACCAAAAATTGTGCTTCTAATATGAGTGATGTTTATACATGTAATAATACAGGGGTTGTCAACCAGGGGTACATATACCCCTGGGGGTACTTGACCCCATCCTAGGGAATACACACAGGCGGGTGGAGAGAGAGCGCCACTGCCTTCCAGGAGCAGGGGCGGGGCAAGGGCAGCGGCACCCCTCTGCGGGGCAGGGAAGCTCACATGCTGCAGTAACCACCACTACCCACCAGCCCGGTGAGCTTCTCAACCTCACAGAGGGGTGCCACTGCCCTCACCCCACCCCAGCCTTGCTCCTGGGAATTTGAAATTGATTAACTTATTTCCATTGTCCTAGCTGAGAAAAAGGAAAGAAAACAAAACAAATGGTCCTAAGTTTTAACTTGCTTATTTTTAACTTATTTATTTTACTACCTTTAAGTAGTAATAATAATGGGGAAGGATCTTGGGTGTTTTTAGTGAATTTTAATCTGCATTTTCTGAATGGTATCTGACATGGTTTTAGAACCTTAATGGGGTACTTTCCTAAATGGAGTTGTTTAGTTTCAGTTGCTAAATTATTTATTCCTAAATTTGCCCAGTATTTTAGTATTGTGAAGTATAACTTTAGCATATATTATGACATAAAATTTTATTTAAGGATAAATGCGTAGTGTTTTAATCTTGGCATTTTCCAAACCAATATAATGCAAAAGGAAAGCAGTATTTAAATCTGTTTGCCCATATTGTTAATCAGTTACTAAGTAGTTGTCTTGTTTATGGACTTTGATTACACTTAAAATCCACATTTTTATTATTTATTTAAAACAAAAAAAAAACTGTAAAGAAAGCAGGTTGGAAATGTTACTAAACTTTTATTTTTCTTGGGTATTTTAAAAAATGACCTTGGAAGTACTATTATTTTGTGTGTTTGTGAAATGAGAATTTACATTTATATAGGTATGAATAATATGGCTTTTATTACTTAATTAGGGGAATTTAAAGAATTTTTAAATGCATAATCAACACTGCTAGAAGAGGCAAAACATTCTCTCATAACATCTCTTAAAAGGAAAATATACATATAAGAGGAAATGAAGAGTTCTCTCAGAGATCAAATATGAATCTGCTTGGCTATATTCTGTACCAGGAGTTCCCAAACTGTGTTATTTATACCCCTGGGGTTACGCAGGTCATCTCTGGGGGCTACATGGGAGGAAATTGTGTAATGGCAGATTTAACTTTCATTATTATAATATTTGGCATTTAAAGCATTAAAATATGCTGGTAAGGGTACGTGGGCAGCTAGTAAATAAGGAAGGAAGTATGCAATAAGAAAACGTTTGGGAACCTCTGTTCTATACCATTAAGGTTAATATTCTGGCCTAATTATTTAAAATAATGTGTTGATGAATAGAACTATTTTCCTGCATAGTTTAATGTATGCTCAATTATATCTGCAATGTTTTTTTGTAAGTGTTGGTTGTATAAAGGCCCTGAAATCTTGTAATAATACTTTTTTCATCTTTGTTGACCAAAAAAACCTTTGCTACAGCATCACTTTTTCTTTGCCCTTTCTTTGAGTGTTTGTTATGTTATACCAATAAATGGGCACTTAAGCTTATACCTGGTTGCTGCCAGGTTCTGAGGCCCTGCTATTAATTGCTGAGGTTTGGTGTGCCCACAACTTTTAAGCTCATCTTCATTCAGTTGCTTTTACATTTGGTTCCAAATTTGTTCTTTGTTAGTGCGCTCACATTTAAATAGCTTTTCTTCTGATTGTTTAGGATTTCTTCTCTCTGCTGCTGGCACCCATGCACCATTGTTCAGGGTTCCTTGATGATTCCTTAATTATTATCATTACTGAACAGGATGTCTGTTTCCATTTTTACCCTGAGAATCTCAGGTCTTCTGATTATATTATCACTTGGTTTACTCTATAGAATTGTCATTCAGACTTTCTCTAAAGATTTTGTCTGCAAGGAATCAGTTTATGGTAACCCAGGTCTTATATTCCTGTTTTATGGTATAGCTGTTACCTCGGGAGATTGCCAGGCAGTTCCTATTTGATATCTAACATCTTGCTGCCTTTGTAATAAGGGTTCAGCATTTTTACTGTACCATTTCTTTTACTGAGGTTTTTTTTAATAGATGGATCTTTTGTAATGACTGTGGATTTACTTATCTTTAGTGCCAGAAACTTATTAGGTGTTGACACTAGGATTTTTCCCCTGTATCTATATGTCTCTGTATTCCATGCTACCCATATGAGCAATGTAAATGATGCTTAACATTCTAACATGGTATTATGGCATCCTCATGTGTAGAATCCTATCAAATTCAGTAATCTGCCTTTAAACTTAAAAAAAAAAAAAAACACACTGCAGCAAAAGCTATTTAGAGGTTTTATGTTTATCTCTTAATAAAGCATTGTATGAGGTGTGCTGCAAGATTAGAATAGTACTAAGCATGAACTCAGCAGGACCTTTACAATTAAGTTCTTTACAATTGCACTGACCTTTCTGCTAGCATATTTAATTGTGAATAGTAAGACCGTTACAAAATGTGCTTTAATAGACTGATCAGAGAGAATTATCCAAATAAACTATTCATGAAGACAAACGGATTATCCCCCTGTTAACTTGCCCAGAATCCCCATGATAGCAAAGTGTAATTTACAAATGTTTACTTTGATATTTCTATTTGATGTGTCAGGTGACAACTCAGTTTTCAAATCTGTGGGTGACTAGTTCAATCCAAATGGATCTTTGACAGCTTTGGGTCCCCTGTGGCATGAGTGGTCCTCTGGAAATCTGTTTTTCATATTTACAGCTTGGTGCCTTATCACCAGGGATCCTGGTTTTCTCTGTTTAAAAATCCAAAACTCTCTGTTTTAAGAGACAATTCCCAAATTCTTGGATTCAAAAACCCAAAGCCCTCATTTTGCCACGATTAAAATAAAACGCCACTATATATATATATATAGGTATCCTTTTAACACGCTGTTTTATTGATATATTTACATTTTAAAGCAATTTGAAAGCTTAACAATGTCTCTATCATTATAATAAAATAAATTCTAAATACGTATATGTTTTGATTTTGGGTTTTTTTATCATGGAAAATTAGAGATCTTCCTGCCCCCCTTGGCTCACGAGGACGTGGATCCAGTTGTGGCTGTTTCCCACTGCAGCTTTGTGGTGCTGAGCAACCCGGATATGCCAGTGCCCTGCCCCTGCTTCTGCCCTTCATTCCCAAGCTACAGCCCCCTCCCCTGAGCCCTGCCGGTGCTCCTCATTCCTTACCCATTGTGCCCCCCGACCATGCTGGTGCCCCTTGCTCCTGACCTGTGACCCCTGGCCCTGCTGATGCCCCTCACTCCCAGCCCATAGCTGCCTGGCCGTGTAGGTGCCCCTTGCTCCTGATACACAGACACCTGGCCCTGCTGGTGCCTCTCACTCCCAATCCACACTCCCCTGGCCCCCCAGTACTGCTCACTCACAACCCACTGCCCCCTCACCCCCCAGCCCTACTGGATGGGGTCCCCAGCTGACTCCATCTTGCCTGGGCCGGAGCATGGTGACTTCAGTGTCTCCTGAGTTGTGTGGGTTTTGGCAGAGTGAGTCAGGCCCCAGTGTGGGCTGAAAGGAGGATGAGGGGAGGCATGTGGCATCCCCTGCCCCAGGCTGCAGTTCCTGCGCTGTGCCAGGCAGCTTGGCCACAGCCCCCCCCCCCCCCCCCCCAGCAGCTTCTCCTGGCCATCCCATCCCTGTGAGCATGGGCATTGGCCCAGTGCTGCTGACCTGGCCATACAGCTCCCCACCACCCCCAAAGGGCCCCTCAGTTTTCTCCTTAAAAGAGGAAAATCTGTATTTTTCTCCTTTAAATGAGAAAATCCATGTTTTTCCACAGAAAACAGAAAACCCATATCCCTTATCACTGATGTTATTGTTTGTGTCGGGGCAGAAAAGGGCATTTCGTGCCACCCATATGGGCAATGTAAATTATGCTTAACATTCTAACATGGTAGTATGGCACTAGCCCAATGTGTAGGATCCTATCAGGTTCAGTAATCTGTGAGTTTTAAAATTTTGTTTATAAATTACTGAAATAAAAGCTTTTAAGAAGCTTTATGTTTATCCTCATAGGTTTGTCCAAATCATTCCATTTATGTCAGTGCTAAAGAACTGGCCCATAGTTCTGTTTTTTCATTCATGTTATCTATTTCTGATTATTTGTGCAGTTGTAGATATAACAGTATACCTGATCAGTGATAACATAAGGCTTCTGTAACTTGCAAAGTTAATGTTAGCCACTACATAACTAACTATTTAGCAGTAAGCTGTTTCCTATGTAATGGGAAATGTTGCACATAGGATTGATTTTTAGATAGACATGCATGCACATACACATTCCCACAACTTTTAAATTTAATATCTTATCTTGGGCAATGTGTTTTAACAGGTATGAAGAGCTGAAGCTATGTAACTCCCATTATTTCTTAAGGAATATATACAGCTAAATCCATATGCACCCGTTCGGAAATTAGCCTTCGTGTCTTTAAGGGTTTCTAACTAAGTGTTCTGGACCTTTTTTGCATTGCCCTGTAATTAAGGTATCTGCTGGTAATTTTTGTTTTGATTTGAACTCTTCTTCATTTCTATTGACCATCCTGTATCCACCTTCCACTCCATTCTTCAGTACTATTCAGAATATTTCTTTAAAAGCTGGATGCTGTTAGGGCTTGATTTACTTATTCCCTTCTATGCTTACTGAAAATTGAGTGGAAACATTACCTGTAATGAATAAATTGCATGAAATATTAATCTGCTTGTTCACAAGTAATTGCAGAACTTCTGAGGCCTCTCCTGAGAAGTTACAAAAGACCAGTTTCAGAATGGCCTGGTATAAGCAGACTTGATGGGCCTGCAACCCAATTTTTTCATAGGTCTGTTGGTTTTTCTGCCTTAATTCTAAATTTAACTCTAAACTAGCTGTGCACGAACTCTGAACATTAATAAAATGATGGGCAGGTGCATTACATAACAAAAAGTGAACTGAACTGCCTTTGTCCTGGCATTGAAAATGTTTGTTCATATGTTAGGTCCCAATTTTGTGCAATGCTGAGGAGGAGCTGCATAGACCATTATATAATAGCTATATATCTGGACTTGTAAAGCTGCAGTCTAATATCACCCATCCTGGGGCTCTTAATCTAATGCTATTTCAACAATCTCATCTATGAAACACCAACCGATTTAATTGCACTTGAGTTTTCTCTCTCAAAAATCATCTGTCTCAAATCTTAAATCTTTGTCTGTTACAGTATCACTTCTACTTCCCTTACAACACTAAATAATCTGGCTAAAGTACCAGAAGCAGCCTAACTGCAGTAGTGCAGAGGTCCATAAGGTCTAATTTAGCTTGCTGTGGGAATTACCCTTCATAAATTAGGCCATGAGGAACTGTATGCTATTATAGTTAGAAAGTTTCCAGTATATAAACTACTGCTAAATTTAGTGTTAGCTTGCATATTTCTACACTGCTCTTCAGTGTGTAACATAGAAAACCCTTTCAGGACGGCCCTATTTCAGATAAATGGCAAGTTTGGGCCATTAGAGAGAGTCAAATTGTTGAAGCTGGTGTAGTGGTGGTTAAAGGACATGCTGGGTTTTCTCCCAGCTTGCAAGAAGACTGAATGAAGATACAGGCATACCAAAGGTTCATGGTTGTCTGCTAAGAATAGTAGCATAACTGAGCTATGGGAGCAGGGCATTAGCCCTGGGGTATTGCTTGGTTGGTGCAGGGACAAGGGCAGAGAAATAACAACTGTCTTCACTGCTGACTGGCCACACCACTACAGTTGGGAGCTACAACTGCCCTGGGCACTAAGCTACGCTGTTATACCTCTGGCTAAGTACCATTGTCGTTTCTGCTTATATAGACATTTCACTGGTTGGGCAGCTGACGATGGGTATGTGGAAAGTCCTGGTTCATGTTCCAATTTTCCTTTAAGCTGATGAGTCTCCCCTAGGTCTGGGACAGAAGTTTCATAAACCGGTTGGACCCAAATCAGTGAAGTCTGATACTACACTCAACCAGGTTTACCTTAAACCAGTTTCAGCCATTTTAAAACTGGTTTATGTGCATTGAGCTTCTTTTCTGTTACAAGTTTAAACCAGTTTCTGATTACTTAAACCGGTTTATTTGTAAGTTCTGTCCCTAGCCCAAAAATCTACCTCAGTTGTGTTTTTAGTACATCAAGTGCTATATTTCCCTATAGCCATACCTACCACTCCACATGCCTTTGTCTTCATTAAAATGCAAACACTTCTGCATCTATGTGATTGCAGAGTGCTGGGTGGTAATTGGTAGTAATGATGTTGAAGAGCAAGACTGGGTGTAAAAGGATAATATGAAAAGATTGTTTGAGCAGTGATAAATATGAATAGCTCTATACAGAAAACCCATCAATGATTGCTTTATATGCAGGGTGTGCACTATATTTTTTTTCTGATCATTTACTTAATTTAGTAAATAGGCTACCACAGGGCAAAAGAGAAGAGTGGATGAAGGGGACATAACCTCAGGATGCATAAGCTGTTACCACTTGCCAGATAAACAACACCAAACAACTTGCAACTAGTTTAAATCAATAGATATTTCTATCTTGTTTCTGTTGTATTTGATTGTGCAGGAGTGGTTTTACCTTTTTGTCGCATACAATCGGTCAATGGGATGTTGAGACAAATTATATTTCCCACGTTATTATTTCCTTATATAGTATCCTCCTTACTTTATATTTACCGGTTTTGTATCTGTATAGTCCCGTGACTATCTGCTGTTACTCGTGAAATCAAGCTATGTTGGAGCTGGTGCTAAGCTGGAGACTGCACTAGGAGGAGGAAGAGGCTGTGATCTTGTAGATATGTTGAGGGTAACACTGGTGGTGCTTGAAAAAAATCTATGCTTTAACATAGTAGCAACATTTTTTCCCTTTAGCACCAGCATGCTACTTGCGAGTTGCTGCATTTATGCTAACTAGTGTTTGAGAGAATGTTGCTGCTCCTGCTGTGTTTCTGATTTTGCTGCTACCAAAAAAGGTTTATAATTTAATTTTTGGACATCAGTTTGTGTTTAAACATTTGCTCATACGTCATGTAATCTTGTGACTACACAGCTGTAAAGCATCTGTGCTTGACATCATTACACTACCAAAAAAAACCTACAGACAAATAGAGGCAAGGGATTCTGACTGAGGAACTAGTTCACATCAATTAAAGGGAGAAAATGGAAGGAAGCACCTCCTGTTCTCTCTTTAGAACTTTTACTGTATATGAGGCTAAGTACAAAATCACAAATTCTGCCACAAAATTTGATTTAATATGTTTCTCCAGCCACCTGAATTGTATAACATTTTATGAATCCCTCTTGGTAAACATTTAAAGTATTTCATAGTTTAACTATTTCAGTGACTTTGTTTTAGAAAAGAGACAAGGATTTTTGTGAGTGATATCTTTTATTGCACCAACTGAATGTTTAGGGACAAGTTTAGACAAGCTTTCAAATACAGTGAATTCTTCAGGTCATTTCATTTTTAAAAAATTTAATTGAAAAAATAAAGGACTTTTTTAATAAAAAAGAAAATTTAAAAAATGCCAGGATTTTTCAAAAACTTTCTATGTTTAACTCTAAGATATTTTTTCACAAACAAACAATAAGTTGTGTTTCTCTCTCTTTTTCCCGTCCCTTGTGCTTTGTATTCTAATTTCTTTTCTAATTTCATTCTCCTTCTCATACTCTGCTTTCTGCACATCTTTTCACATCATTTGATGAAGTGAACTTCTGTGCACTCAAGTTTGTGTTTTATATATGTATCTTATTTAGTTAGTCTATAAAGATGCATATCTACCCTGATTTCTTATAAATACTAGTCAGCTCTAGTACCTACACAGACAATATCTTGGATCTGATTATGTTTCAATTTTTAGATTATACAATGACCAGATATGGATTTGAATTGGCTTTTGATCACATCCATATCAAACAAGATGAAAGATGATCTGTTGGCCATTGTTTTGTACTGGAACATGGGAGACAATTCCTGCTTCTGTCACATAGTTCCCATATAATAGTTGTTAAGTCTTGCTGTGCCTATATTTCCTTCTTATAACATGCTGCACAATACTTTGTCTTGTATAATTTCTATTGTTATATATTTGTGCATTGCCTAACATGATGTATTAGCCATATCTATATCTATCACTCTAGTACAATTAATAAATAAAAATTAAACCTCATGAGAATGACCTGTTTTCTCTGTTTATATAAAATAAATTCTACAGTATCATACGCTGCTAACCAAAACAAGAAAATTAGCAGTATTGCAGATTTTAATATTGGAGGTAAATAATACTAAAAAGAAAAGGACACTTCCTGGTGGTATGAAACCTGATATAAAAATCAGTCTTATATTCAGAATTTGCATAAAGGCACAGATGGCAAACAAGGCAAGTATCAAACCCAAGCATAAAATCTTAACTGAAAGCTAAATGCGAATCAGATTTCACAGAAATGGGGAAGCAAATAAATAAACTTCAGGTACATGTGGTAGACGTATATATGTCATCCTCCAGTTAAGTGGAAAAGCATGTGGTTATTGCAGGGATATGGCTGCTCGTCATTTAGTTACCAGAGCTTGTTGCCAGAGAGCGGTGGTGTTAGAACACCCTGGTGTGTTTTAGTGTTGGTATTTCTTTGGAATGCTACCACTTGAGTAGTGATGGTCCTTATGTATTTGGTATCAAGGAGGTAGTTAATTTTCTAGATTAGATTAGCTCTAGAGATTCCTG
>NW_005842524.1:798085-802814 GCF_000455745.1 Alligator sinensis
TTGTTCTGATTAATGCTATAATCATAGTTTATTATCTGATAATTATAAGTTGTGGTGTGATTACTTTCCATTCATCCACTGAAAAGGCAGCTTAATTTTCTAACATCATCATACCTTGATCTGTTTGTCAAAGGATGGGGTGGGTATAGTGATTTAATTCAGAGTGGCCTGCGATTTGAATGTAAAATAATAGTGACTCTAAATAGAAGAAAGAGGATACATTTTTAAACATAATTTTACATATTATATCATTTGTTTTTTTCCACTTGCAGTGACGTGTAGGATGGTGTGTTTTCCTCCTGAAAGTTATAACTGTGTTTTCCTTTCTTACAGATCACCAAAAGTTGGAAAGGGAAGCCAGAATTTGTCGCCTTTTGAAGCACCCTAATATTGGTAAGAATATTTAATAGCTTTATAAAGTAGGTGCCAGAGTAGAAATAAAAAAATATATATATTATGAAAAACTTCATAGAGATAGAAAGTTGAAAGAAGTCAAACAGAAAGATCTTCTGACACGAATGGTTTTAATACAGTGAACCTCTGTTCAAAGCGTACTCCCTTGAAGTGGAGTATTTCAGCTGGCTATGTGGTGCAACACAAGCTAATCTCACCTCTTGAGCTGTTAATGCTATTACTGTAAGTAGTACCATCAGACTAGGTGTTTGGGAGTTTTGGGGCTTGTGGACGAGTCATTATTAATAATGTCTTGTCAGTTGTGAGAGGATTTAATCCAACAGAAAAGGCTGAAAATGATTGTGCCATTCACAGCAGTGCTAGTGAATACTGCCTGTTCTTATTGAACAGTTATTTGTGTAACCTAGTTGCCATTCTGTGTTGTGACTTGCATCCCTTTGGTGAAAAAGCATGTAGAAGCATTAGGCCCTTCCTTCCTCTGCAACTGTCCTTCCATTCCAGCATTCAAATGATAGATTTGGATAGGTCATGCTTTGGTTTGCTTATTTTCTTGAGAGTGCAAAGCAGCAAAAACAGATAATGATTTCTGAAGCTGTACGGAAATGATCTCAGAATCTGCAGGCAGTGTTAGTCAATGTGTTTATAAAAATCTACTACCTCCCAGCATTTTTGTAGTATGTGAAGGGAATTGGTTTCTTTCTCCTCTCCCTTCTAGTCCCCCTCCAACTTGCAAGCACTTTGCATATATTTAAATTGATCATTCAAACTAGTATCCTAACTGACTTTACAACATAAACATATATATTTGATACTCGGAGAAGGAGAATACTAGCCAATGTATTTGCTGGGCCTAGTCTTTAGTCTCTGCCTCTGGTTTTATCTCACAATTTGGTCTTTATGCCATCTTTGTTACCTCATTAGATCAATTTGATTGTCTAATGCCCAGTAGACCAACTCCCATTTGATTAATTAACCTTTAATCATCATGACAAACAGCAAATAAGCAGGGAAAAAACACCACCCAGAAAACTGAAAGCTCAAAACAAAGCTTGGAATCTCTCAGTTGTCTCCCACACAATATTTTAGAAAGGTTGTGATTTCACCTGAGTTGGAAATCCAGGAAGAGTGATATTATCTTCTGTATTTCCCCACTTCTAGTTGTATTCTGTTCCACCCCAAAATCAGGAAATGCAAATTGATGGAAGGAGATGAGGAAAAACCATTTGACTCAAAGATTTTTTAATCTTTATAAAGGTTTGGTTAGGAAAAGATCATAGATTCTTACTATTGCCAAGTCAGTTTGTCTGTTCATAGCTATAATTAAACAAGTGTTGGGGCATATTTGTTTGCTCAGACCAAAGAAGATTAAGTAAAAAAAAAAATTTTAATGTTCATTACTATGAAATGAAAGAGTTGAAATACATAAAACCTGTCCAAATAAAGGTATTATAAATGGATTGCATGTAGTTAATTTCCTTTGTTCCACTGAATAATTTGAAGTAATATTATTATTGTATAGAGTCCAGCTGTTCCAGTGGAGTTGTTAAAAACTAATAAACATATGGCTTGAAAATACAAAGGAAAAAAAACTACTATAGATCTTGAAAGAGATTCTTGGTGTTACGTAAGCTAGCACCAAGGAAATGCCATGCTGTGCTGCCTACTCTAATGTGGGGAGTTCAGTAAATGAATCACACAATAGAGTTTTCTTTTCCTTCTAATTGACAGTTCAGTTTCAGAAAGAATATCAGGTTTCAGAATTTTGTGAAAGGCTGTTTGTTCTCACATTACAGAATCTCCATGAACACTATCATGTCACTGAAATTTATTTACCAGCCTTTCCAGTGACAGAATATCCTGTTGAGCAGAAGTTTGCACCTGCTGAAGGGTTGCTTTTGTTTACAGACTGACTCAAATCTCGACTAAGTATTCAAGTACTGTACTACATTTACAAAAGTTAGTCTGAAGGTTCACTTTTATGTCTGGTCTCTGTCTTGGAAAGAGATCATGCTGGTAGCTTCAAACTGGGAAAAGAACAGTAATTTTACAAATTCGTTTTTCAAAAGTGGTAGCATAAATTTAGATGGTTAAATACATATTTAGACATCTGTACTAGATGATTGCACACTTAATTGCTTACGTAGGCTGAGGTACACATCCTACTTTCACTATAAGCAGGACCCAACCTTCTCCCTTTAAGTGCTCCTTTGGTCACTAGGGCCAGGTACGTTCACAAAGCCTGAGACGGACTCAATGTAAGATATGTGGTTTTCTGTAAGTGGTGTAGCTTAAGTTGGTAGCAAATAAAACACACATTCGCCCTTTGGTGGTGGGGAGGGAAGGAACAGGACATAAATTTTAGGCTGGGTTCTGCCTTTGTTAAACCAGTCTGTGGGTGATGATCTTCTGTTCTATTACAGGTATAGGTCAGTTTTATGCATCAAACTTCTGTCCTGTCATGGATACAGACCAGTTTCCGATCACTTATAAAGGTCAAAATGTAATGTCTGTACTTGGCCTAAAGAGCCTGGCTAGGGTGGGGTTTGGTCAGTATAAGCTTGGGCTGGGCGTGTTGGTCCCTGCTGTGGGAGGGCAGTAGTAGAGGATTTAGGTTCCCTATTACTACAGACTGTGACACTTGAGTGCCTAAAACTTCCTTAAGTACTTTTAGAAGTCCTGTAAAAACTGAAGAGACTTCATATTCATTTATACAAGATGGTTGTCAACATTGGGGGTGGGGGAGAAGGGGACAGGGGTAGGGTCTCTTTCAACTTAAGATAATATTGCTAAAAGATCTCAGTATTGGGTGAATTCTGTTCCCATTGAACTAAAATTGTAAACTTGCACTGATCAAATCCCAGCTTGATCCATTACATGCTCTTATAAGTTATAATAAACATGTCCCATTAGGATTGAACTGAGGCGATAGATTTAAAATATAAGACAAAAGAAAGGGTATGCTAAAATAAGTCATGAAAAGTTATATTTTATTATGTATGCTAAATTTCCAGGAAGAAATTATTGTCCTATATATTTACGAAAGTGAACTCTAATGGGCAACAATCCATTATTACATTACTCCTCTCTAATGGTAAAATTCTCCTTATACAGAATATAAACCCTTTACACCTAAGATACTTTCTTTCAGTGAAGATTTATGATACCACAAGGTCTTCAAGTTTCCTACAGTGTTTAGAGGGATCTTTTAGTAAATTTTATCATCACTATATTGACATTTATGAGAGTATAAATATGTTTTAAGTGACAGTAAGTCCACTTAATCTATGAAGTAGTAGGTGCTGTGGCATAGAGAATTTATACAAGTTTATTCCATTTTTGCATTTCCTTTCTTTCTGTGAGTGGTGTACGATCCCCGAGCGAGGCAAAAGGGGGAAAGGGGCCAGGAGGCTTCCCTGACTGACCAGAGAAATCCAGGGTAGCCTAAGGGACAAAAGGGGAGTACATAAAAAGTGGAAACAGGGAGAGATCACCAAAGACGAATATACCTCCTCTGCTCGTGCTTGTAGGGAGGCAGTTAGACAGGCCAAAGCTGCCATGGAGCTGAGGATGGCAACCCAAGTAAAAGACAACAAGAAATTGTTTTTTAGATATATAGGGAGTAAAAGGAAGGCCCAGGGAGGAATAGGACCCCTGCTAAATGGGCAGAAACAATTGGTGATGGACAGAGGGGACAAGGCTGAACTCCTCAACGAGTTCTTTGCCTCAGTGTTCCTAAGTGAGGGGCACAACAAGTCTCTCACTGGGGTTGTAGAGAGGCAGCAGCAAGGCGCCAGACTACCATGCGTAGACCCTGAGATGGTGCAGAGTCATTTGGAAGAACTGGATGCCTTTAAGTCGGCAGGCCCGGATGAGCTCCATCTGAGGGTGCTGAAGGCACTGGCCGACATCACTGCAGAGCCACTGGCGGGAATATTTGAAAGCTCATGGCGCACGGGCCAAGTCCCGGAGGACTGGAAAAGGGCCAACGTGGTCCCCATTTTCAAAAAGGGGAGGAAGGAGGACCCAGGCAACTATAGGCCAGTCAGTCTCACCTCCATCCTTGGCAAAGTCTTTGAAAAAATCATCAAGGCTCACATTTGTGAGAGCCCGGCAGGACAAATTATGATGAGGGGAAACCAGCACAGGTTCGTGGCAGGCAAATCGTGCCTGACCAATCTAGTTTCTTTTTATGACCAGGTTACAAAACGCCTGGACACAGGAGGAGGGGTGGATGTCGTATACTTAGACTTCAGGAAGGCCTTAGATGCGGTATCCCACCCCATACTGGGGAACAAGTTAAGAGGCTGTGACTTGG
>NW_005842524.1:803685-814342 GCF_000455745.1 Alligator sinensis
CTTTCCTGCCTATGCAGGGGGTCGGACTCGATGATCTATTGAGGTCCCTTCCAACCCTAACATCTATGAATCTATGATTGTAGCCTAGAAAATAATGGATTCTTTTGAAGTGAAAAGGTCATAGCTGAAGAAAATATAAATTAAGGTCCTGAAATGATTCTTGGAAGGCAATCCTCAGAGTAAAGAAAACATATATTTTAACTTACTGCTTTCCTTCTCATAAGAGTGCAAACTTATTTTTAATACCTTCTAGTTTGTCAGTGAAGTAGTATCTATTTCCATCACAGAGTAGTAGCCTCCTGAGTTAGAATTAACTCATTCTTCTCTTTCCTTTCAGACCTTGTGGGAGAAAGGATTAAGCAACTTCAAGTCTTAATGAATATAAAAACAGCACAGAATTAAAAATCACTTTTTTCATAAAGTTGCTTTATCTGTTTGTAATTGACAGTTACTGAATCCTTTTCAGTGTTCATAGTTTGGTTGAATCTGCCTTTTGAAACTGAACTTTTTGTCATAAAGGTCAACTTTTGATATGACTCATCTAAAAATACTTTTCTTCCTAGAATATATTAAGATCTGCACACTTACTTGCCTTTAGCAAGTGTAAAAAAGACTTTCTCAACACATATATTAAAAACTCTTTTCTTAATTACTGGGCACGGTATTTTTTTTCTTTATAGTCAGGTCATAACGTCAGAGCATTGATGAATCATCTTTAAAATTCCAGCTTACAAAGAAATTCTTCATAAATCTGTGTCTAAACCAGATATTTAGTGTAAGGGGACTGATGGAGGAAACCAAAATGTAGATATATATGAGCACCTTTATTTCTTTTATAAATTATTTGTAATATTCCTAACTTTTATAACAAAATCAAGTTTTCTTATAACTAACAAAAATTTCTGCTGTTGACTCATTTGTAGAAAAAAATCATTATCTTACTTAACACTTCCAAGACAGATGTTCATCTGGCAGTTTATTGGACAATGGATTAGGTGTTTTATATTAAATTGTAATAGAATAACATTCAGAATTAAGCATTTTCCAAATCAATTGGTATATCTAATTTTATTTCCTGAAAATGTGCATTTTCATAGGCATTTCAAATACAATGGATATATCATCTTGGGATGACAGATTTAAAGAGGGTTTTTTCTTTGTTATTATTTTCTTTGTTAGTCTTTTTTCACCACCAACCCACCTGAAAAAAATTATTTCTGATATTGGCAAGGAAAGCTTAGCATGGGATAGATTTTTCTTGTATTAATTTGTTTGTTTGTTTGTTTTTAAATCAAGGAAAAAAATTCAGGGATGAAACAGAAGACCTGGAAAAATAGGAAAATTTTGAGTGATAACTTAGCAGATGTTGAAATGAGAATGAGTTCTTGTCTCAGTAGTCATAGGCACTTTATTATAATGCGATTATGTCTGAAGAGATGAACCCATCTCTTTTTAAATTTTGATGCTCAGTGAAATGAAATGAAATTTTAAATTTCATTTAAATTCTAGATCTTAATTCTTTGAAGTCTATCTAAGCTACCCAAGGTCACATATAAGAGACAATTCATATTATTTCTATATCACTTGCATTGAAGTATTTTGACATAAAATTGACCAATTCTGAGGTCAGGAGGGAATATATCCCAGTATGCACCTTCATTTCACAACTGAGTAAATGTATATGGTTTTGCGGAGGGGTGGGTTCCCATTATCAGAACTGTTGGGTATGGCCTTGTACAGGAAGATGTGTATTGAACCAAAGTGATAGATAGCACAAGGATCTAAAATTAGTTAAGACAATTCAGGGTGCAAGCACACAACTTATCATTACTATAGAGCAGGGATGTCAAACGCACCTGAGACCAGGGACCTGGAGCCAAAAGCAGGGCTCCTCACAGGTAGGATCCAGCCCGAGTCACGGGGGTGGTCCAGAGGTGGTGGTGGGTCTGGAGGTGGTAAGGAGCCTGGGGAAGGGGGTGTGAGTGAGCAATTGGCATCTGAGTTGGTGGTGGGGAGCTAAACTCTCTACCAGCTGCCATGACCAGTGGGGTGAAAGGGTACTGAATTCTGCAGCAGGCCATGCAGCAAGCACACAACATGCAGCTTTACTGAAGAGTAAAACACTCAAAGCCAGGATAACCACTTATGCTAACCCCTGGAAAAATATATGATAATATTACTATGCGGATCCTGTTGTGCTTCCATTTCCCTAGTGAATGCATCCTGGGATAGCTGTTTGGTCAATGTTAACTCTAATAGCATCTGCTGAAGTACCTGTCTTGGGAGAGCTTGCCATATATATGCTCCATTCTACAGACTAAATTTCTTATGGAATAAAATCAAAGTGAAATACTCCATAGTGCTTGTGGTTGTACCTTTTTACCTATACTTTTCTTTACATAGTAAATGGGTCTTAGAAAAGGTAGGGGTAAAGTCTAATTAAATCTAAATTCTCATAGTTTTACAATGCCAAATCTAAATAAGTGTAAGCTCTGTACTCTATGCTATAGCATAAGTCTGTTCTGTTGGTCTGTATATCATTCTTGGCAAGTTTTTCACTGAGCATGAATATAGATTCATAGATTGCAAGGCTGGAAGGGACCTTGGGGGTGCATCGGATCTAGCCCCCCTGCACCAGGCAGAAAAGGTATACACATATTTCATAGACTTTCATAGATTTCATAGACATTAGGGCTGGAAGGGACCTCGGAAGATCATCGAGTCCAGCCCCCTGCCCAAAGGGCGGGAAGTCAGCTGGGGTCATAGGATCCCAGCAAGATAAGCATCCAGTTTCGTCTTGAAGGTGTTCAATGAAGGCGCTTGAACCGCCTCTGGTGGCAGGCTGTTCCAGACCTTGGGGGCTCGGACAGTAAAGAAATTCTTCCTTATGTCCAGCCTGAAACGATCTTGAAGTAGTTTGTGACTATTCGACCTCGTCATCCCTTGGGGCACTCTGGTGAACAAACGTTCCCCCAGATACTGGTGGTCACCGCTGATAAACTTATAGGTGGCCATCAGATCACCCCTGAGCCTGTGCTTTTCCAGGCTAAAGAGCCCCAGGGCTCTCAGCCTGTCATCGTAGGGTCTGCTTCCCTGACCTCTGATCATGCGTGTGGCTCCTCTCTGGACTCTCTCAAGCTTCTCCACATCCTTTTTGAATTGTGGAGCCCAGAACTGGATGCAGTACTCCAGCTGCGGCCTCACTAAGGCCGAGTACAAGGGGAGAATGACATCCCGGGATTTGCTTGAGAAGCATCTATGGATGCAAGCCATATGCAAGCCACATGTATGTGATACGGATAGGGATATATAAAAATGCAGTCATGGTTTTTATTTATTTATTTATTTTTAAGCATAGTTTTCCAGAAAATACATACTAGGGCCAATGGGCAGGGGGCAAGAGATGGGAGTCTGATTCCTTGTCCCCTGCCTCTGTTTTCCTTGCTACAGCAGTAGTTTCTATATATACACACAGAGAATTATAACAAATTTATAATTTTCCATGTATAGGATCTAACTATTGATAGGTCATCCTAAATTTGAAGTCATCTTGGATTTAAATTTGGTAGATATGATAGTAAAAATAAATCCTAATATTAATTGAATGAAAGAGATGATCTTGACACTCAAAATTTCTGGGAACATATGAACCATGATAATACCTTTTTAGATTAACATATAGAAGTATATATACATGAAATTGGAAATCTCTAGTAAAATTCTCAGGGCTCAGAGCCTTTCCTTTATGAAGAAGGAGTTATTTCATAGATGTTGAAGAATTAAATTGTCTTAGGAACCTTTGGGATCACCATTTAATTTTAGTTAAGTTTCTTTTTTTTTTAGGGTGGGTGGGGTTGTTTGTGTGGGCTTTTTGTTTTGCTTTGTTTTGTTTTTAACCACAATAGCTGATGAAATGCAAACTGATTCCTGAACCTATTTTAGGCAGTATACTTCCAGATTCAAGAATGAAATCTTGGTATCAGAATGATCTATAATGCTTATTTAAATAAACCTGGGAATCACTTTAAGTTGGAGGTTCTTATACTGTCCATTTCAGTATCTTACTGATACAGCAATGACAGTCATGTCAGAAATGCTAAGGGAGATTTTTACACACTAACAAAGCATTGCATTTGATTCAATGACATTTTAACAGCTTTCACTAGACTGTCATTATATCTTCCTTTATCTGATACGTGTGTCTGCAGGCAGCAGGCACTTTTATAATGTCACCTACTGAAAAAATAAAAAGGAGATTCTTTTTTAGGGCTCCTAATTAGGCCCCTGACTGAGAAAAGCTCCCATATTCAGAAAAGCCAGTAAACATGTTCGTAATTCACATTGACTTAATTAGGCCCCAACTAAGGTGCACCTCTGTTAAAGAAACATGCTTATGGCTCATTTGACTTCTGTGAGATGTAAGTGCATACCTTAGTATTTTCTTGAGTTGACCCCCCTCTGGGTATGCCATGGGCACCCCACAAAGACCTGTTGAGAAGGGTATCATAAAAACATTGGGGGATTAGGCAGAAAGGGTGATGAATTATCTGCAGTAGATCCCTGGAAAGGATTTTTGCCTGAAAACTAATAAAGGTTCTGTGAAGGGAGTTGCAGGATTTTCTGGTGAAGACTAAGGACTAGGGGCACATTCATATGTGTGTACATGTGCAGTTTGCGGCGCCTCCAACCTCTTTGTGGTTTGTATGTGGCAAATGTGCAACTGCGTGCCACACTGCAAATTTGCAGCACGCTACCAAAATTTGATACTAGGATGTCTCAGTATTTAAAAACAACAACAAAAAAACCCACCTCAAAAAGTGGCATGGTGCATATGACAGCAGCGTGCATCACCAGAAATAGAGCCCAGCCATCCACAGCCACACTCTGGCTGCTGTCCAGGCTCTTTGCAGCTGGATCAGCACTGCTACTGCCCCAGGAACCCAGGTAAGGAGTGTTGGGGCCAGCACACATGCAGGGGCATGTCCTGGGGCACAAAGCAGTGGCACAAATGTGTGCCCCTGGTTTTTGTGCCCCTGGAAAGGAACATCTCTGCATGTGGACATGAGAGAGTAGAAGTTTGGTTAGCCAGAAAGCTTTCCTGATCTGGAGCCAGAGGGGCAGGTAAAGGCTGAAAGTATAGTTAGCAGCAAAATGGCTATATTGCTGATTTCCCCATGCGGGAGATCTGGAAAAGGCTAGGGGCAAGAGAGCTGCACAAGGGTTTTGCTTCCCGAGAGCCAGGGGATCAACAGAGAGGCTTACCCCATTGGCTTTGTTAAAGTGGAGAGCAGGATCCAGAGGTCCAAGGAGGGCCACTGTTCTGGGGCTTGCCTGCTGCCTAATCCTGGACAAAGGAGAGAGAGCTCCCAGATAGAGATCCTGGAGAAGAGCAAGAAAAGATTCCAGTTGAAAAGGCTAGGATGACTGGTCAACACAAGGAACTTTGGAGGAGCGCTGGGAGAGATGGAAATCACCAGGACTGGAGATATTATATTGATTTAAGGACATTAATGTATCTTTAATGACTATGTGCATGATGAGACTTTCTACTGGGGTTTTAGGGATTACTTTGCAAGTAGAGCTCATTCTAGCCTTATAAAGGCTGATGGTAAACTGTTGATGGATTTACTACAGAACATGGAGGCCATCACCTCTGAATAGCTGCATTTTCCTCTCAACAATTGTAACTTAAAGTGAGTGAAATAACTTGTATCTTAATGCTTGTATCCTGTAAGAGTATTATTTTAATGTACAATATCACATACAGAGCGTGAGAGAATTTATTAACTTTTTTTAACATAGACTGTAAAGTTTTGAAATGCTTCCAAGATTAAAACACACAAAATACATTGATAAGCAGTAGCGTACGTAATGTATGCATTAAATATCTGTAACTTGAAGTTCTGGGTTCTTTGGAAGCTCTGTGATTTAAAGAGAAATATATGATTTAAAATATAGTATAAAGTATGGCATATACTACTGTCTGCCCCAAAGTATCTTTTACAACCACATTTACCATTAAAAATGTTTGTTCCCTGTTCTTATGTGAAGGACCCGTGCAAACCAAAGTAGAAGTGAAAGTAGAAGAAAAAGAAAATATCACAAACTGTACTTAAATCAGAAAGGAAGAGTGACTTCAAGGATCTCATCCCAATATTTTCCTTTTCCTATGGCTCTGTTTCAAGGCTGTCTACCTAAAAATTGTCTGCAGTTCTCTCTTGGTTAGAGTGAAAGGAAAAGTCTTTTCTCCTACGCCTTTCTCTCACTTCCCAGTGGTCTCTGCAGTTCTCTGAATTGTATTCTCACTTTTCATTTGTATTTGGTCTTAAGACAGCATGAGATGCAGATAGGCAGACCAGTAACAAAACCATAGTTTGACCTGTTTTATTCATCTTCTTCAATAACGCCATCAAGAATTTCACATTTTCTTACATGGGATAAAAGTCATGGAATTACCAATGAAATTCAATAAATCCAGGCTATAAACCAGTATGTGACCACTTGAAATTATAGACAGCAATGGAACAAATATTTGAAGGTCTTTGAAAACTTGATTGTAAATGATGCCAAGCATATTGCATTACTCTGTCTTTGCACTTGTATGTGTATGCTCGGTCCTTCCACAATAACATCACTAGGGACTGGATCTATAAAAGCACTCTGCTACCTGAAATCTGCCAAAGTCCAGAATTATGATTCTCCTTATTAGACATCATTGTTGGCTTCGGCCTAGTTTGCTGGGTTCAGCCTGTAGAACCAGCATGTGAAGTAACTTGCAATATATTCTCATATGTGCAAGGAGAATAAAACTTTCCTTAGCACATGTTGAAAAGCATTGAATGGCTTAGGACACTTGCAAGAGGTGGAGAAAACTTTTCAGTACTAGACAGTTGTTTCAAATCTGTCCCATAAGGTCAAAGTAAAGTAACACCTCATGACTATTCAGTAGTTCACATCAGGGACTGGCAGCCTTTTACAAAGGCGATCTCTATTTATAAGAATGAATGAATATTGATCAAACATCAGCTGCTGAAAGAAACAAAGGCCTGTGGCAGAACACTTTAACTTTCCTGGACGTTCCATTGCTGATCTCAAGATTGCCATTCGCAGGCAGCAACATTTTAAAAACCATTTTGAACATAGGTGACATGTGGGGGGTCCTTACCAATCTGAGATTCTCAGGGCACCGAGAGAAGCATTGGTGGTACTCTGGGTTTGCTGCTGGCACTTCTCTTGGGCGATCAGCCACTGGGGGACCCCCCCACACACCGCCAGTCGGCGATCAGCCACTAGTGCCCCGCAAGTATCAGGAGGCACCAGTCACCCATGATTTTCAACAAGAAATCATCCACAGCCTGGATTGTCCTAAGTGTGGGTTAAGCAGGTACTACAGATTTTTATCCCATTACCTGGATTAACTTTTGTGATTGCTTTGTTCCTACAGGTTCTTCTCTTTTTGCTTCCCATCCTCCCACTCCCTTCCCTTCTCCTTCATTCCCTTCCCACCTTTTGTATTCAAAACAGTCATTCTACTTCATACAGTGCTATTTGCTGGTCTTTTCATGGTGTCTGATGAAGTGAGCTCAACAGCTTATCCTATATATGTATTTTATTTATTCAGAGTATAAGCTGTATATGTACCCTGTCTTCTGCCTGAATTCAGACTAAGGGACTTGTTGCATGGTAATTTTGGGTGATTCCTGGAGTTTTTAACTCTTGGATTGTCCATGCATTAACACCAGAAACTAATTTGAAGCACTCCTTAGGGAGCAAAAATTAAACCACTCCATGGCAGGATTATCTCTGATCCATGCTCTCCAGTTGATTTTACGCTAAGGTGTAGCCACTGAGGTGTAAACACCCCACCCTCCTCCACTGCCCTGGGTTAGGATCACTACCTCTGCCCTCCCCAGCACCCAAAATCCCTGCTCACTGCCCCCTTCTTGAACTTTCTTACTTGTGGCTGTCTGTTCTTGGTGAGCAGGCAGGGAAAGGGTAACCTGCCTGTTCAGCCCAGAGGACAGTGGCAGCTGAGCAGGCAAGTTAACCCTTCCTTGCCTGCTCCCCTGGGAGAGACCGTGGAGGCAGCCATGAGAAGCGGGGGGGTCATGGGGAGCAGCCCCAGGGGTGGGGGCTTAAGGGGGAACCCCAAGGGACAGATGGAAAGTGAGGGAGTCCTAGAGGGACAACAGGGGGAAGCCCAAAATGTGAGGAAGGGGGGGTGCTTATCTTTCAGCCCTTACTGACCAGAACATGTGACTGCTGCAAACTCAAGCTAGCCCTAACACTAATTGAAAAGCTCACAGCATGTGTAACAAGTCACTAACACAGTTAACTACCTCTCAAAAGTTGCTCCTGGCCATAGCAAAAAAATGTATTGACTTGATCTGATCTGTTGATAAACAAGTTTGGCCTGTCTGCAAATGAGTCATTTGGGAGGGGAGTACATTGATCTTTCTGACTTCTCCGAGAGGTCTTTATTCACGCACTCAGTTCATGAACTCTACTCTTATACGGTTTTTTTATTCTGTTTTGATTGTTCATTATTACCAGTCTTTACCACATCGTACCGAATAGTAAATCTAAAATGTCTGTCTTTTTGAGTTTGTGTTTTTTTTCTCTGTGTGACTGCTGAATTTAAAGGAATAGTCACAAAGGGAGGAAGGAGGACCCAGGAAACTATAGGCCAGTTAGTTGTACCTCGATTCTGGGTAAGCTTTTTGAGAGAATTATCCTGGCGCATGTCCACAAGGGGCCAGCAGGGCAATCAACACGGGTTCATTAGAGGCAGGTCCTGTCAGACCAAACTGGTGGCCTTCTATGACCAGGTTACAAACTGCTTGGATGTGGGGGTAGCAGTGGACGTAGTCTTTCTGGACTTTAGGAAGGCCTTCGACACTGTCTCTCACCCCATTCTCATTAAAAAACTAGGGGACTGTGGCATTGACAGCTACACAGTCAAATGGGTCACTAACTGGCTGGAGGGCTGCACCCAGAGATTGGTGGTTGGTGGGTCTTATTTGACCTGGAGGGATGTGGGCAGTGGGGTTCCTCAGGGCTCGGTCCTTGGGCTTGCACTGTTCAACATCTTCATCAGTGACTTGGACGAGGAGGGTAAAAAGCACCCTGTTCAAATTTGCAGACGACACTAAGTTGTGGGGAGAAGTGGGCATGCTAGAAGCGAGGAATAGGCTGCAATCGGACCTAGACAGGTTACAGGGGTGGGCGGATGAGAACAGGATGGGTTTCAACACTGACAAGTGCAAGGTGCTACACCTGGGGAGGAAGAACCAGCAGCATACCTACAGGCTGGGGAACTCCCGTCTTGTCAGTGCAGAGGCAGAAAAGGATTTTGGAGTCATTATTGATGCCAAAATGAACATGGGCCAACAGTGTGGGGATGCGGTCAGGAAGGCCAGCCATACCTTGTCATGCATCCACAGATGCATCTCAAGCAGGTCCAAGGAGGTGATCCTCCCCTTCTCTGTGACACTGGTCAGGCTGCAGTTGCAGTACTGCATCCAGTTCTGGGCATCGCACTTCAGGAGGGATGTGAACAACATGGAGGGTCCAGAGGAGGGCCATCTGCATGATCAGGAGTCAGCAGAGCAGGCCCTATGAGGAGAGGTTAAGGAACCTGAACCTGTTCAGCCTCCACAAGAGAAGGCTGAGGGGGGATCTAG
Source organism: Alligator sinensis (assembly GCF_000455745.1). Lineage (NCBI taxonomy): Eukaryota > Metazoa > Chordata > Crocodylia > Alligatoridae > Alligator > Alligator sinensis. Next base: position 813,369 of record NW_005842524.1, read on the forward strand.
TGGCCATTTACAAACTGGTCAGAGGGGACCAGCAGGCATTGGGGGAGTCCCTGTTCCCCCGAGCACTACCAGGAGTGACTAGAAATAACGGCCACAAGCCGACAGAGGGTAGATTCAGGCTAGATATTAGGAGGTGCTACTTCACTGTCAGGGTGACTAGGATCTGGAACCAACTTCCAAGAGAAGTGGTGTTGGCTCCTACCCTTGGGGTCTTTAAGAGGAAGCTAGATAGACACCTAGCCATGGTCGTTTGACCCCAGTAATCTTTCCTGCCATGGCAGGGGGTCGGACTTCATGATCTGCTTAGGTCCCTTCCGACCCTACCTACTATGAAACTATGAAAAGCTTCAATCTGATGCACTTTAAAAGTGCTAACAATCTTCATAAAACAAAAAGTGTATGTGACTATTTTTCATGCACAAAAATGTCTAGGACCTTAACATTCTTCCATCTCTGAAAAACTGCTATAGGAAGAAAACAATAATATGACAGTGTACAGTGTGTAGTATTTCCTACAGCTTGCTAACCTGATAGAGTTCCAAATGTAACTCTAAAATATTGGTTTAGATTACTGGTTGGGGAAGCTATTAGGGGTGTGCAAAGCATGCCATATTCGATTCAGATTCAGCCTGATTCGGGAGACTGATTTGATTCATTGATTCAGATCAATGTCCCGATTCAATACAGCTGAATCCAAATCTGAAGATTCAATTCTGATTCGGCGAGTCAGTGATTCAGCCATAGACACCGCTTTAAATGTTTTTTTTTCTACATACCTTGAGGTACCAGGCACGGCTCGTGAATGCTGAGATGGTGGGGTGAATGGAGCATCCCACAGGAGCGTGGGGGTGTCCACAAGGAGCGTGCAGGGGACCCCCACACACCCCCTAGCTCAGCAATTGGCCACAGGGGGCAGGGCCCAGGTGCCCCCCCAGGACCAAGAGGCACCAGTTGCTGGGGGGGAGATGTCCCCC
>NW_005842524.1:814448-835844 GCF_000455745.1 Alligator sinensis
ACTCCCTTGGAATGCTCCATCCGCCCAACCATCTCAGCATTCACAAGCCACCTGGTACCTTGAGGTACATAGAAAAAACATATAAAGCTGTGTCTATGTCCAAATACTCGAATCTCCCTGAATTGATTTGGAGGGTTCTGATTCGATTCAGAGAGATTAAAGGGTCTCCAGATTTGATTCGGATTTGGAGATTCAGCTCCTGAATCGAGCCAAGTCTCTGCCAAATCAAATCAGCAATCGAAGCTTCGCACAGCCCTAGGAGGTATTATTTTTTCTTCTTTTTATACACACAGTTACACTTGGAATTACATTAAAGGCATGCCCAGGTTAATGACTGAAATGTCAACAAGGGGGATGTGCCATTTCACGTAATCGTTACCTTTTCACCTTGTGCATGCATATGTGATGCTTCCAATTTTGTGAAAGAATAAAATCTTTCGCAGAAATTCGGAAGGGAGAGAAATCCTCCTTTAATAATGAAAACCACCTTTTAAGTTTCTGTTTCCTGGCCTTTATTCTTCTGGTAAGTGCTGACTTCTCTCCTGGTTTAGTAATCACAGACAGCTCAAATCCTGCTGTGTTTCTGATTACTAATCTAGATTTCCTCGTATTTTTTCTGGTATAAAACTGTGTTGGCACTCAAATCATTGTTTCTTTTTGTGATATCTTAGAATCCTGTGGTCTCCTTAATTATTAAGACATAGCCCTTATCTTTATCAGTGTTTTCTACCTTTTTTTAAGGGGTAACTTATGCATAATACCCTGGTAACAGAACAAAACTTGTTAATACTTCATGTGAGATAAAAAAAGATCTTTTATTTTCATCCCTTTATTGGGAACATTAACTTAAAGTAGGCAATGCTATTTTAACATGGGTTTTCTAGATCATTAAATTTAGGCCCTTGTTACATGGTAATTTTGGGCAGCTCCTGGAGTTCTTAACCTATGGGTTTGTCCATACATTCACATCTGAAACTAGTTTTAACCACTTGTTAGGCAGGTTAAAGTTGTACCACTGCAGTGGAGGATTTTGTCAGATCTGTGCTACCCAGCTTGTGTTTCACTAAGCTATAGCCACTCCAGGCTACACCTTTGTGTAAACAGTGCACATACCCCATCCCCCCATCCCCTGCTGGCCCAGTTCAGGCCCACTGGCCCAGCCCCTGCCCTCCTCCCCAGGAGCTCAGGTCCCCACTCACTGCTCCCCTGCCCCCTCACCCCACTTACTTGTGACTGCCTGCACTATCAGTCCAAGGAAAGCAGGCAGGGAAGGGTTAATCTGGTGGCTGCTGCTGCTGTCTGGGCAGGCTCTGCCCAAAGAAGAGCAGCAGCAGCCAGGCAGGCAGGTTAACCCTTCCTTGCTTGCTCCCCTGGGACAGTAACCAGGGAGGAGAATGGGGGTGATAGGGTAGAACCCTGAAGGCTGGAGGGGAGGGGAGTCCTAGTGCAGGGAGGAACCAAGGGAACCCCAGGGGGCATAGGAAAAGCCCAGAATGGGAAGGTGGTCCTCAAGGCCCCTGCTGGCCTGAAGTGTGACTGCGCCAAACTCAACCTAGCACTTATACCACTCAACATTTGTGAAACTCACAGTGTAACATGTAACATGGCCTTTAATCTGTGTATCATGCTATATTGAAGAAAAGTATTGAAAAAAACCACTGAGTTCATTTGCATGCAATCAATATTTTTTTTCTTAACTGAAGTCCAAAAGACATTAACATTTGAAATTTTTAGTCCCTTCCTATTTTCATACAATAGAAAAAACCCCCAACAAAATAAGATATCACCTAAATTATTTCATGCTGTATACAAGCAGTTCCTAGGAATATATTAGAACTGTGGCTCTTTGGCATGACACTTCTAAAGTATGGAATTAAGGGAGACATGAGATAGCATTTTCCTTCCGGTTCTTAGCAGCTACAACAGTTAGAGGAGATGGTGGTGATTTAAACTATTTTAGACCCGTTTTGTTCTAGTAAATCAACATGTGGTTTTCTTGACGCATAAAATGGACCTCTTCCTTTCAGTAATCTTAAAAAATGTAATTTGTTTTCCTAGTTAACATTAAATGTTAGTAAAACAGTACAGAATAGTGAAATTACAGTTTGATTTGCTGCTACAGAATAAGCAGGTTGTTGAATAGTAAAATAATAATTAAAAAAAAGCAGATACTGTAGTAGCTGCAGTGGTAGCTATCTATAAACTTAAATGCACTGTAATGAAACCAAGGAAAAGAAATAAGGGTACACAAGTTTGACCTGCTGGTTTATTAACAGCATATCATATTGCTCCTCTTCACCCAGGATTTCACTTACAGTCTTCTTCCTATGCTGATTCTTATTGTAATGTGTTTGATATCCGTTGCATTTACAGTCGCCAGTAAAAGATGGAAAAGAGGAGGAGATTTTAGAGTGTGAAGGATTCAACCTCAGATGCTTTAGCTCAAGAAGCTGTTTTGGGGAAAATAAACTGCGAAGTAGCTATGGTGTTTGCCTTCTGTAATAGCAGCTCTGAAAAGAGTCAGAGAGAAAGTAATGAAACAAGGAAAAATAATTCAATTCAAAATACCTTGAACTGCTTACTCTAATCAGTATGCCCATCTACTCTCTATTTATCTCCAGTATGTACAGTACAGTAATACCTTTGTGCCAAATAAGAATAAATGCTCTCTTTTTCTGCCCCTACCCTACTTTAGTAGGAGCAAATTAAGGCTTTAAATTACATGCCTGAGGAGGCAGGGGAGCAGGATTAGGGGGATGGAGTACTTGAAGGAAAGGGAAGAGCCATCAGGCATTTTGAGCCTTTTTTGTAGTGAGACGACCTGTGCACAATGGAACATCTTTTGTTGTATTCTACATCTGAACATATATTAAATGATCTTCTTTTCCTCCATATGGTGATTTATGGACTACTGGAAGCCCTCTAGAAAAGAAAAAAGAAAACGCCGTCTTCTCAGCTCTCTAGATTTTGTCCTATTAGCTGCAGCATCCCTGATGATCTCAACTGTGTTCTCAGTGGCTGTATCTACGTGAGCAGTGGACTGTGTAGTTGTTACTGCGCCGTCATTGTTTTTTTTTTCAGAAGCTACTGCACAATAACAATGAGCTACTATGCAATAGCATTTCATGTAGATGCACCTAATGTGGTACAGAAAGTGTTTCCTTAGGGTTTGTTGTCATCCATGCCCTTTTTTCCCTTAAACCAGTGCACACCATTTGGTCATGTATAGGTGATTATGCAGTATTTCTCATAAACTAAACACCATGGCTAGGGACAGACATTACACCCAAACCAGTTTAAGTGATCAGAAACTGGTCTAAACCTGTAACACAATAGATGTTCAGTGCACATAAACCAGTTTGAAAATGGCTGAAACTGGTTTGAGATAAACCTGGCTGAATGTAGTAGTAGACTTAACTGATTTGGGTCAAACCAGTTTATGCAATATCTGTCCTAGACCTTTTGCAGATTCAAGATAAACCAGACTCTCCACCATCCTGGCATGCTCTCTGGGCTGGGTGGTACTCTCTGCTCCACAGCAGGGCTGGCCCCTCCCCTCTGCTCTCTGGCTGGAGCTCCAGTAGAGACTTGCAGGCACAGCAGGGTCTGCTGGTTTCCCTGTGCCCCCCTCCCCCTCACCCCCCTTGCTACTTAAGCAGAGATCCCTCTCTTCCACAACATGGACCTAGCCAGCATATGGTATGCTGGCTAATGCTGTGTAAGGCAGATAGGACAGTGTTCATTTAGGGCTTTTTAGAGCTAATCAACAGCTCAGCTGGTAATGTTCCTGCATACCTTCTTTTGGAAAAAGCTGTTAAAGAAGAGCTTGAACTCATGAGCGAGACTTTGTTTTCTGATGGGGTGCTAAATGCTAATAACAGAGCTGATAAATGCTCTTTTATCAAGGAAGGGGAAGGACCCCTCCCTATTCACAGTATCCTGCCAGGGCCTGACCATGCCCCCCTCAGCTGAACTCTGTGCAAGGGAAGGGAGGGCTGCTCTAGCATCCCCTGGCTTCTAGCCTGAGCTGCTGCAAGCATGTGCTGGCATTTTTTCAGTCGAGAGGGGATGTCTGAGCAGTTGCAAAGTGATTTAGCCTAGCCAGGTTAGACAAACCTGCAAAGACTGAATCAATTCAGGTTCAAGCTTCTTGAATGTCTGTCCCTAGCCCATAGGATTTACTCTGCTGTAAGTAACCTACTTGGCTAAGTACAGACCATCAAAAACCCTGAGGCTGAATCAATTCAGTTTTCATGGATTAGTCTAAGTTGTGTAAATTGAACCGATTAGCAAATGAACAGACATTCACTTTTGATTCTGGCAGTGTAGCCACATGCCTACAGTAGCCCAGACCAGAAGCTGTGGGGGGCACTAAAGCACACCTCCCTGCTGGGCTTGAACAGCAGGTTGGGCAAAAGCTTGCCCACCCACCGTGGCGGGGGGGAGCGTTGCAGAGGAGGTGCAAAGCATCTTGGGATGTTTGGGGATTGTGAGAGAACTTGAATCTAGAGGGGACATTGGACAGAAGTTCAATAAACTGATTTAAGGCCTTTTAGCTACTTACTAGAGATACTTTAACTTTGGAAAACCTTTTCACATTTCTCTCTTGTCCATATTCTACAAAGCTTTTTTTTTTTTCTTTTTCATAAAGCCAGTGAAAAGAATACCTAGTGATTTTAAAGGTAAAATAGAATAAGGCAGAGAACCATGAAGTAGAATTTACATATCTATCTTAAAGAGGTTGGTGCAGTTGCTTCAGGTCAGTAGGCTATGAAAGCTGTTGCACTTTTCATTTATTTGATTTATCATTCTGTTTACTTGCTTGCTGCTCTTTTAAAAAGAAAAAAAATCATACCAATAATTGCATTGCAGATTTGAGAATAGGAATAAGTTAGATTAATATTAATTTCATACTTTTAAAAATACAATAAATTAATTCTTTACATTTGGAACCTTGTGTGGAGCTTTATTTGAATACTTTGTTTATAATGGACCTATAGCCACATGTTGTATATACTCATAGACACCACGACTCCCAGCAAAACCACAAATATGTAATTTTCTTCTGGACCTTTTCCCCCCAAAACACAGGTTTTTACTATTTGAGCTAAAGGGAGATTTTATCTTTCAACTAAGTGAAGGCAAAGGCATGTCTTTTTAAAGCACAAGGTCATACTACTCTTCCCTTTGCAGTATATGGAGTTACATTGATACCCTCAATGTCAGAATATCTGCAGCAATTGCAGATTGGTGTCCACCTGTTAGTGAACTATAAACCCCAGATGCTTTTCCTGGAGTTTCAGAACCAGATGTGCAGTGTTGCTGATAGGTGTTGTAAAGCTTTGGGAACTTCTTCATAGGTGCCCTGCCTCCCAACGACGTGAGGGTGAAACCCTATTCCAGTGCCACCTAGATGTCTGGGTGCTGCCCCTTTTTCTCCCCTGCCATGTCTTTGGTGTTATTAGTTGGGGAGGCAGTTCTCTGTTGGGGCCCAGAGGTGTCTCGACCCTGGGGTTGTCTTCGTGGGGCTCCAGACCTGCCCTTTACCCCACCCTTACCACGCCTTTGGCCTGGTTTGATGCTGCTCCCCGCAGATCTTCCCCATGCTGCCTGCCTTGCCAGGGCTGAGTCTTCTGGACCATGAACTTCAGGGGGCCACCCCTGGTTTTTGGGCTTGTTTTCCCTTCTGCAAGAAAAATAAACTTGCCCCTGCTGGTGTCATCCACAACTCAACAGAAAATGCTGACATCTGCCGGTAGAGCTCCCGAGCCTGCCTTTCTCTCTCTCTCTTTTGGGGCTCCTTTCTCTCCCCCTCCTAGGGGCTTGTTTGTCTTCTCCCCTTTAACGGGCAGGGGTACTGGGACCTCCCCTGTGCCCCGTCCCTACCAGTTCCTCCAGCGTCGCCACCCTGGAGCCTGGCTGACCTGGGGTCCCGTCACCTTGGTCCCTTTTGCCAGCGTCATTCTTCTCCCCTTTCCTGGTGCTCGTGGTTCCCCTTGCTCTGCCCCCTCTGGAGCCGTCTGAGGATGATTGAGGACTTGAGGGTCTGACCTCAGTCCCGGTTCTAAGGCTCCTAGTCAGAGCCTTGCAGTTCCTCAGCGGCGTCTCACCTGATCGCTGCTCTCCAGCGGGGCTCCTTGGCTCTTGTCGACCCCCAAGCCTGCCTCCTGCCTTGCTGGTCTCCTGGTGGACGGCTGCCTCCTCCTCTGGGAAGCTGGGGCTAGAGCTGGAGCCTCCCGGCTCCTGAGCCGGCGTGTCCCAGCTGGTGTTCTGTGTCTCTCTCTTCCGCTCCTCCCCACTGTTTCTCCGGCCACCTTTTGAGCAGACCGTGCTGCTCGGAGGCCATGCCCCCGGCTCTCCCCAGTAGGCAGGCTCAGGCAACTGCGAAACTGCCAACCCTGCGTCTGTGCCGGCATCTGTGCTTTGGTCTCCTCCCTGCTGCACCCCATCTCGGCTCCTACGGGAAATGCCGCAGTGCTTTGGTTAGGGGTCTGGGCCACGCTGTGGGTACTGTCTCCCCTCCTGTCTCCCCTCTCACATGCAGTATAGCAGCCAGTGCAGTTATATAGAACTTTTAAATAGAATTGGCACAGCTAGAAGGCAGGGTAGATTTGCACCTTATAGACTAACTGAAGAGACAGACACAGGACTGTGTGTGTGTGTGTGTGTGTGTGTGTGTGTGTGTAATATATCTAGATATCTAGACATACTTTGTACATGTGTGTATATACACACACACACACACACTTTGGTTACTCTTGGCCCCTGGCAGATGTGCAGTTAAAGGTGAGATGGGATCTGATGTGCAATCCTCACAATTGCACTTCTTCCTACTATGCTATGCAGGAGGTGGGACTGAGTATCAGATCCAATTACTCCTTATTGCGTGTGCAGAGGAAGCCCAGGATCCTGACCCTGGGGTTCCTCTGCACTGGCAAGTAGCAAGCTCCTGCAGCTGGGAGCCAGGATCAGCTGATGTCTCAGCCTTGGGGGTGCTTCGGATCCCTTCACTCCAGCAGCACCCCGAAGGCTGGGAGTCCCAATCTACCGCTGCTCCCAGCCAAAGGGGTGTATTGGAGTCAAGGGATCTGATCCACCACTGTGGCTGGGAGCGGCAGCTGATTGCAGCTTCTAGCCTCAGGGGCCCATCACAGCCTTGACTTTGATGGACCCCAGAAGCTGGGAGCAGCAAACAGGTGATTGGCATTCTCAGGCTCCATAACACATGGGAGTCAAGGGCTCCCACATGCTGTAGATGCTCAGCCAGGCCATGCATTCAATTATGGCATGATAGGAACCATCCAGAAAGTTATTACACAGATTTTTGCAATAATTTTTTTTGGCTAATTCCTTGCTTTATCATGCCATTAATTGCATTACCATGTGGCCTCATAACTACTTCAGACATAACTGGCTAATCCCATTTTAAATGTAATGTGCACCAGGGGCCTATAAGGTGCAAATCTACATGCCTTTTACTTGACTTCAGATTAATGTGGCTAACTAACACAGCTCATTGACACACATTACATATTTACTGAATTGTTTTCTACTAGCTCTGTCCCCTTCCCTCTGTTTCCCACTTCTACACCCCCCAGAAAAGCTCTTACGGTACTTGAAAGATAATGAAGTGTTCCCCTTTAGCTTATAGGTAGAGGGAAGAAGGATCCGAGTTGTGTTACCATACATCTTAATGTGGCTTCCTGGAGAGTGTGATGGTGAAGAGAAAGTAAATTGGGATTTATTATATGCTGTTGCTTGCAACGTAAGAGCTAGGGGTCACAAAATGAAAATAGTAGATAGCAAGTTTAAAACTAACAAAAGCAAGTTCTATTTCACATGGCCTGTAATTAAGGTGTGTAACTCATTGCCACAAAATGTTGCAGATATTGACAGTTTAGCCAGATTTTAAAAAGGATTGGACAAATTCTTGGAGGAAAGGTGCATCAATAGCTATTGAGCATGGGCGTTAGGGTACAACCTCTGAATCAGAACTCCCTAAATCTTAAATGCTGGAGGCTGCATGCAAGAGAGGAGCAGTAGAGAAAACTGGCCATGCCCTGTCTACATACAGGTGTTTGGGGAGGTTAGGGTTGAGAAAAATTTGTAGTTCTTCTCAGGGAGGATGATACAGACCCTTGAAACCTTATGAATGGAAATTCTAGGTTCTACATTAAATTACATAGAGTCTTTGCTGATCATCTCTTGCTTTCTGCCTGTGGTGGGAATAACACTAAGGGACAAGCTAGATTGTTTGTGAAAGGTTAAGATTGCCTGTAATGAACAAATAATTAATGGCATTAGTTCCTTTAAATGCAGAATATACCAGCTATTATAGGGTGTTGTTTTGTGTGCTCTGAATTACAAATGAACAATACATTTCCTACATCTGTCATTGTTCATAACAGATATTTCTGTGAGAGATGCCGCAAACAATAATGCATCAATGTTTTCTTGCTGATAAAATACGTTTTCTGTAAAACATGTACAGTGTCATCCTTACAATAAAAAGATATGAGCAGCTACATAATTTTTACTTGTTTTACTTAGTGCCATCCATTTTTTGCTAATCAGTGAAAAAGAGATAAAAGCAGTAAAATGAAGCCTTGTGGTGCTCTTATTTGTTTTCTTGTAGGTGGTATTATCTTGAATGATCAAATATTATGATATTAATTCTTACTGGAAGTACAATTTGATTAGAATTAGCAGAGAACTCCTTTTTGCTTTTGCTTCTTTGAGTATAGTTATCTTTCTGTTAGGCTGCCTCTCCCAGAGTGCAAATAAATAAATAAGAAGAATTTACAAGAGACTCCTGTGGGTTAGGAACCAGGTGAGGAAATGCTGGCTACTCATTAAAGTGAAGGGACATATACAAATTTGTGAACACAGCTCAGTACTTTTATTATTATGACACTGGAAAATATTTTAGGAGTGTACATTTCAATTCTTCTACATTTTCTTTCTTTCACTCCTAAAAGGATTAGGAAATCAATTGCATTATGAAGCGACTTACATAAAGAAAAATGAGCTTCTGTTTCATTTCCCTAAAGAATTTTGTTTTTCTTCTTGGACTTGGATAAGACTGTAACATAAACAAAATAATCCTGCTCTTTTTTTTTTTGGCTTCCAACCCTACTCTGTCCTGGATTTTTGAGCACAAGTATCCCCAAACCATGTAATTGTCAGTAGCAATTTTCTGCATAGATAACTCATACTTTAGTGGTAATTTTATCTCCATCCAACATAGTAAATTATAATCCACTGTCTTTTCCTTATTTTGAAAACCTAATTGTGCTTATGTGAGGGCAAATGGTTTCAGGGCAGAGTTGTTGAGAGAAATTTCATTTCTGCATTTGCAGGATGGCGCTTTGAGATGCATCCTGGTTACAGTGTGCTGTAGGACTGTTCATGTTCTTGTCTTGGGCCAGTATCTAGACATGAATGTCAATACCTGTGACTTCATAATGCTGGATAATTCTCCACTCCATTTGGCATCCTGGAGTTTAGATTAGCACAGAGTAGCATCTGGAACATGGTCAGTTCTAAGCAGGAATCTGCTTCTTCCAGTAACATTTGCCCTTCAAAAGAGAGTTTATTGGAACCTAAGTATGGAAGTATTTCCTTCATCACAGGGTAGTTAATTTTAAATCACTCATTTATTCTGTAGTTCTAATGTAATCAACTATCTTTGTCCAAGGCTGCTCATTTAATGCACTAAACCAGGAGTAGCTGACTTGAGAAATGGGTGCCACAAGTGGCATGGGAAGCCTCTGCACAGCATGCAGGAGATCAGGAAAGGGAAAGGCAGCACAGTGGTTAAATAGGCCAGGAGAAAGAAAGCAAAGCAGAAAATTGGGCAGGGAACACGGGGAAGGAAGCAGAACAGCAGATTGGGAAGGAGAAGGGGATCAGACTGGCATTTGGGGAAGGTACATGATTAATTTGTGGCACGCCTGACACAAACTAAACAATGATGCCTTCTGTACAGGCAAACTGATTGTACTTTTTGTGTTAAGTCTCCCATGATTTATACCTTAGGGGTGTCTTGTTTAAAAACAAAAGATGATATTTTTCCTGTTGAAATCAATGTTTTTTTGCTGTCCCAAATAGGACGGATGTGGGCACTGAAGTCTTTTACTTGTGTAAAAGAATACTTAAGGGCCATGCTAGCACAAGCTACCCTGCTTCATGCCTTGTCATTGTGCTGTATGCTTTTGGAGTATTTTCTTTTATCCTGTTGCTGCCTTCTTTATGTTAGGCGGGCTACTCTTGTTCTCCTGTTCTACTTGAAGTGTCTTCTGACTTCCTTAGGTTAGGTCAATTGATGGCTGAGGCTCTAAGTTTCTTGATCCTGTCCAGTGTCCTGTCTCGGCTTGCTGCAGTTCCCTTTGGTTTTGTCCACATAGCTATCCTGATCCTACTGCTGCTTTAAAGGACCTGTGTCATATTGCAGTTTAGACAATTGCTATTGCCTTGTGTGGATACCTGATGGCTGGGCTTACTGCCTTTGTGTTGCAACCACAGATTTCTGGCTCCTTTTTAAAAGGCCGCCTGCTTATCTTGGCATTTTCTTAAGTGCTTCAGTGTAGTTTTCATTTTATTTCCACTGAACTGCAACAGACTACACACAGGGGAAGGCAGATTCTTGGTTCTCTGACCTATCCATCTCTGCAGGGCTAATGTCTATTACCTGGAAGAAATATTATGATGATCCAGTTGCCAGGTTGGGTCCACTGTGGTTCAGTTTGCCTTTACAGTCATTCTCTTGTCTATCTTTACTGCTGACTCCCTCTTTGCACTGCTTTGTTGGTGCCCAGAAGATGTCTCACGCTCAGATTTCCATTGCTTGCATGCAGCTGCAGTGTCCTGTGGCTTGGTAGGATGGAATAGCTGGTTTGCTGTGACTTGCAAAATGAACTTTCAGTTGTCTAATCACTGTTCTTACCCATGTGTCATCCATTCCTCCTTTTTAATTTTGTCAGGACCAAAGCCATGGCTACCTTTACTAGCCAAAGTTGTGGCCTTTTCCTATGCCTCCGCCATTGTGAGTGCTTCTGAGACATCATCACGTTGTTGTTCTAACTGATTTCCTGATTGTATGTAGCTGTAGCTGCAGCTGAATGGTTGTCCTGCTTTAGGACTGCTCCTTTGTATATGATTTTCTTTAGTCTTTCCTTGGGTCTCTGACCTTTCCCAGCTGTACTACAATCATCTCAAGGGCTCGCAAGTTCCTAAGATATGTGTTCAGAATCTGAAAAATATAATTGGACATGCCTGAAACATGCCTGGACTCTGTTGATATCCTTTGACCTAAATATTTCCTGAAAGTCTCTAAAGTTTCTCACTATGCAACTGAAGTCCTTCAGAAGTCAGATTTCCAGTGCAAGAAACCTTGGTTCTTTTCAGATTTGGCTTCTTTTTGCCAAATGTTCTGCATCTGTTTAGGAATTGTTATAGCTTGGTTTCACAGTCCTGGATTGTCTCTTCTTTGACTTTTCCTATCACTGCATAACATCAGCCACATGGCTTGAGGCTGGCCATTTCCTCTAGTGCCTGGATCAGTTTACACTTGAACATCCATAGGTCCAGGCTGATGCCTAGAAACATTCATTACCAGAAGTTCCTGCCAACAGTATTATAAAATTTATTAGATAGCTGCATAGCTTACCTAGCATAATATGTGAGAGAACATTCCTGGCCATTCATGCAATGAACATTTTGAGCTAGGAAAAATCAGATAGTGTGTCCCTAGTCACTGATAATGAGTAGTTTCTTCCAGTTGTTCAGTTGTTTTGTGTTAGTGTAGATTCTTAGTTTTCTTGAAGGTTTTCTCACTTCTTTTAAGCTGCTGATTTACTCCTTACTCATTTGAAGGATGCCTCTTTTTCAAACTTATTAATTCCTTCTTCAGTGGTTCCATCAGAGATAAGGGAACTAAATGTACTAGTCTAGTCCCATGAGCTTAACTTTAGCTTGGTTTTTATCTCCCTGAAACATGTACTGGTTAGAATGTTGAGTATGGTCCAATGCTGCTGTTGAGAATGCTCTAGTATTGCATGCCAGATCCATACTGCACAATTCTGGGTGGTATTCCTTTGTGTCAACTTCTCTGTGATCCCACCAATCATGTCTCCTGTTTTCTGGGCTTGTTATCAACCGTCTGCAACCAGTGGTCTCAGGAATATATCAGAAATATATCCTGATACATATCACCAACCTTGGCCTCATTTGTCCAGTCTAATATTGATGGTAACATTACAGCAGATTTCTGTTTGGACTGAGCTGGTGGTTGATGCATGGCCATAGTTGCGGATATAGCAGTTGAATGACTGGGTATTCTGTTCTCCATTTTACATGTATGAGTTATTTTTTGATCTAGTAAAATCACAATCCAGATAGCCTTCTCCATGCTGAGGGTCTCTCCATCCTCAGCCGCTATAGGTACTGCTACTTTTTTCTTCCTAAGATAAATACAGAATTAGGTCAGAGGGTAATTTTCTTTTCTTATAGGCTGGGCATATTCTTCTCTCCTCTTTGTGCTGCTTTCCACAGTGCCCATACTGGATTTGATGCCCAAATTATCTGATGTCTACTTACACTAAACTAGGGTTGGGTATTTTATACAATCATAGAAAACTAAGGTTGGAAGGGACCTCAGGAGGTGATCTAGTCCAATCACCTGCTCATCCCAGCAATGGCTGTCTAGCCAGATCTTAAAATTCTCCAAGGATAGAGATTCCACAACCACTCTAAGTAATCTATTCCAGTGCTTTACTACCCTCTTAGTGAGAAAGTTGTTCCTAATATCCAACCTGAAATTCCCTTGTTGCAACTTGAGACCATTGTTACTAGTTCTGTTATCTACCACCAATGAGAACAGTCTACCTCCATCCTTTATGGACCTCCCCTTCAGGCAGCTAACAACTGCTATTAAACCCCACCTCAGTCTTCTCTTCTACACACTAAATAAGCCTAGTTTGCTCAGCCTCACCTCAGAAGTCATGTGCCCTAGCATCCTAACCATTTTCATTGCCTTCTGCTGGACTCTCTCCCGTTTGTCTACATCCTTTCTGTAGTAGGAGGACCAAAACTGGACACAGTACTTCAGATGTGGCCTCACCAGTCCTGAATAGAAGGAAATAATCACTTCCCTCGATCTGTTGGCAATGTACCTACTAATCCAGCCCAGTATGCCAGTAGCCTTCTTTGCAACAAGAGCACGCTGTTGACTCATAGTCACTTTATTGTGCACTGTAATCCTCAAGTCTTTTTCTGCAGACCTGTTGCCCAGCCAGTCAGTCCTCAGCCTGTACCAGTGCATGGGATTGTTCTGTCCTAAGTGCAGAACTTTGCATTTGTCCTTGTTGAACCTCATAAGATTTCTTTTGATCCAATCCTCCAATTTATCTAGGTCTCTATTAATCCTAGCCGTACCATCCAGCATATCTACTACTCCCCCCAGGTTGTTGGAATCTGCAGACTTGCTGAGGGTGCACTCTATCCTATGTTCCAGGTTGTTGATGAAGATATTGAACAAAACCAACCCTAGGACCAATTCCTGGGGCACTCTACTTGATGCCAGCTGCCAACTAGATATTGAGCCATTAATTACTACTCTTTGAACCTGAAGATCCAGCCAGTTTTCTATCTACCTTACAGACCATTCATCCAACCTGTACTTCCTTAGCTTACTGGCAAGAATGTTGTGGGAAACTATATCAAAAGCCTTGCTAAAGTCAAGGTATATTACATCTATTGCTTTCCCCACATCCACAGAGCCAGCTGTCTCATCATAGAAGGCAATCAGGTTGGTCAGGCATGGCTTGTCCTTAGTGGATCCATGCTGACTGTTCCTAATCACCAAGCTCTCCTCCAAGTGCTTAGGAATGGATTCCTTGAGGACCTGCATCATGATTTTCCAGGGAGTGAGGTGAGGCTGACTGGTCTGTAATTCCCCACGTCCCCCTTCTTCCCTTTCATAAAGATGGGCACTATATTTGCCCTTTTCCAGTCATCTGGGTCCTCTCCCATTTGCCATAAGTTTTTTAAGATAATGGCCAACAGCTCTGCCATCAAAACATCCAACTCCCTCGTGCCCTTGGGTGCATCCTGTTCAGCCCCATGGACTTGTGCATATCCAGCTTTTCTAAATAGTCTTTAACCTGTTCTTTCGCCACTGTTGGCTACTCTCCTCTTCCCCAAACTATGCTGCCAGGTGCAGTAGTATGGGAGCTGATCTTGCCTGTGAAAACTGAGGGGAAAAAGTCATTGAGTGCTTCAGCCTTTTCTGCATCCTCTGTCACTAGGTTGTCTCCCCCATTCAGTAAGGGACCCACACTTTCCCTGATCTTCCTCCTGTTGGTGCCATACTTGTAGAAATCCTTCTTATTACCCTTCACATTGTAACTCCAGTTGTGCTTTGGCCTTCCTGATTTCATCCCTGCATGCCCAAGCAATACTATTATACTCCTCTCTAGTTATTTTTCCAAATTTCGACTTCTTGTAAGCTTTCTTTTTATGTTTTAGCTCACTGAAGAGTTCCCTGCTAAGCCAAACTGGTCTTCTGCCATACTTGCTAGTCTTCCTGCACATTGGTATGGGTTGGTCCTGCACCCTCAGTAAGGTTTCTTTAGAGTACAGCCAACTCTTCTGGACTCTTCTCACCCTCTGACTGACCACCCAAGTGATCCTGCCCATCAGTTCCCTAAGTTCAGTCAATTGTCTGGTCAAATATTGGTCAGAAGTGGTAAAAGGTTGCCAGTCGGTCCAAATAAAACACAGAAAAAGCACAAACTTTCCATTCAGAAACCTGTCAGAAAACAATACAAATCACATTTCTGTCAAGAAAACTACAAACACATGCAGGCATTTTTTGTAGAATTGCTATAAAGTTTGACAGGTCAAAAAATATGCAGTCAATTGGCAGATCAGTTGCCTAGCTTGCCAACCCTACTCTAAACTGGTAGCTCTTATTTTTGTCAGGTAGAAGGCAGGGTGGAGTGGCATCTTGGAAACTCAGTTTCTATGTTGCTGCCCTACTTTGCCTTCATACTAACATGGCTAAGTACCTCTGTTCTTTTCAGTGTTTTTACTAGATAATGTGTATATTCCTGTTATTTGGAAACATTTCATTACTATTATAGAGCTGATTGTCAACATATGGTGTCTGTCTTACATCTTGTGTACTTATTTCCTAAATATTTACCTTAAAAAGCTTTATTTTCATTTTCTCACCTCACCCTGATATTGAACAAAACCAACCCTAGGACTACCCTGGTCAAATCTTTCTTAAGATTCAGTTCCTCTTTCGTTTCATGTATATGCATGTTGGTGTTGGTTGGTTGTTTTGTTTGTAAATTGGAGGTAATCTGAGTTCATGCACCCTGTCTATCTGTTCCGTATTTAGGTTCTGATTTGCTTTCCTGATTGATAATGTTCTTTAGCCTGGGTCTCACTAAACTGATGGCTACCATCATCTTTCAGGGACTTCATGCTAGGTGATAACATGAGAGGATTCTGCTGTAAAATGAAACTGCTGGCCCATTAATAAGAGAACTATTTGCATAGTTGATGCAGCTCTAGCTGACAGTCCAGCCATGGACACATGGATGCTTGGCCGAGTTCTTTCCCCTCTGTAAAGGAAGCCAGTCCAAGGCAGCTGCCGTACGTAGGTGCCGCAGTGATTTCTGGTTGCTGCCACTGCCAGCATGATTGTGTGGCCATCTTTTTGTGCATCTTTTCCCCACCAGCCTCAAGTTGGGACCCAGGGTGGATGCCCTGGTCACCCTGCCCTAGTTACACCACTGCTGCTTCTTACCTCCTGCAGCCTCTGTTCCTCCCTCTGTGTTTCATGCGATTTCTATAGCACTAATTAAATCCCACAGCCAATGAGTGTTAAAAGATGATGACAGTTTTTCATCTGAAGTCTCCAGTTTGTCATCTATTAGATTAATATACCTTCTCATTCCCAGCAAAACAAATCTTTTCAATCATTTGGAGCCTTTACATATTTGTACAGCTTCATGCCTTGAAAATGATAGCAATATATAGCTGTCCTCTATTCTGGCAGAGACAGAATTATTGTGATAGTTAATTGATACAGAGGAAAGCTACATTGGCTCAGCAACTTGCACAGATGGATCTGAGTCCTAGCCCAATGGGCAGTGCTAGAGTGAAACCATTTTGGAAACAAGCCATCTCAGTATAGTACTTCATATTTCTCAGTCTTATACTTTATTAAGTTATTGAAAATGCCTGCTGCCTAGCTGTCATTTTGATTAATTCTGGAAACATTTGGTTATCTAGGTTAGTGGAAATTTTTTGTTCACTATTTTTGACACCATATTTAAGTTGGCTGCCTAACACTGATAGCTGGAAATAGGAGACCAAATATAGCAACTCTCTTTCCTTGTCTTTGAGACCATTCAAACAGACAGTGTGGTTCCTTTGGTGAAGCAGACTATAAGCACAGGTCTACACTGAAGACTATAGACATATCCAAGCTAGCTTTTTTTTCTTTCCAGAAGCAAAATAAATTAGCTAGTGCTGAGTTTCATGCTGCAACAGCTATAGCTGGTGGATTAGATACTTCTCTGTTGCATTGCAGTCTGAAGTGTGGACTTAACCCCTGACATGACATTCTGCAAGGGTTGTGGAACTAAATCATTATACTTCTTGTTATTTTTTATTAACTAAATTCTGCCCTAGAATGAAAGGGAAAGGGGAACAGAAATTCTGCCTGTCAGAGTCGATATGCTTTAGAAAAAAAGTTGAAACTAAAACATGAGTAGTTCCTCCTGTCTGTATTGTATTACCTACTATGGAGAGCTTGCCCTGCTGCCTGGTGCATAAGAAATAGGCTTCCTGCTCCTCCATTGCTTTTTCTGCCATGCTGTGCATTAAGACAACACAGAGCAGAGTCCTAAAAGCTCAGTGCATTTGCATTACTCTATATTCAGTGGTTTAAAAATAAAGCCCATAAACTTGGCTTTATATTTTAGTACACGGGGAAGATTTTTTTAACCCGTTTGCATTCAGGCTTCATATGTTTGGAAATGGTTTATAGATTAGCCCCCAGTAGGTGCCATCAATAATTGACTGCCAGCACTAAGCCCAAACCTAGTGATGAAAGTACTCAGGTAAACTGCCAGTTTTTGCCCCAGAAAATGTGGCTCCAGGAAAGGGACTGAATGGTAGGAGGAAAGGGTTAGATTATGCCATTTTAGTTGTTGCCAGCCATTTGATCTCATCCTAAAGAAAGTCCAGAGTCAGAAAAGTAATCATTTCCAGTCTTGTTTGGGGTATCTGAACTTCACCCACCATCCCAGCAGAGATGATTCAAGGAGATTGCTTTGTTACTCAATATCTTGCCCCAGTTTAGAAATGATGCTGTCACTTCATCATTTCCTTAATGTTGTCAGATATAAAAAAAAAAAAAAAAAAGCATCCATTACCAATGAAGGCCTAACCTGTGTCAGAGCCTTTCTGTTCTTATTATTGAACATTACCGGCCATATTTTGATCTAAGACACAACAGTGCAACTCCAGAGTCCAGTAGATTCAATGAAATTATTCAGAATGTGTACCTGTATAGCTATTATTAGAATTATGTCCTAAATGTAAATGTGACCAATGAAGAATCAATTTTAACAATTACATAAGGAAATATACTGATAATAACTCCAGCTGTTTTTAAAGTGCATGTATTGATTTATTTACATTTTTTCATTATTTCTGTTTTCCTGGTGCAAACAGTGGTCTGCAGGATTGTATTTAAGATTTCAGCTGGCCCCAAGGTGTGATTATACTTGTTATGCACACAGAGCAGGCATATTCAGTTCATCTAATTGGCATAATTTTGTCAAAGCAGATTACACTAGTTTACATCACTTGTGGAACAAGTCCAGTAAATACACATACAAGCAGCAGTAGCTTTCGTTTTATGCAAAGATATATAAGTATTAGGTTTCTGCAGTAGAGAAGCTGCAGTTGTTCAGCGATGATACCCGGAGCAGTAAAAAATAAATTTTTATTTTGTGGTAGTACCTAAAGGCCAGCCATCTCCTGGTGTTGTACAGACATATAGAAAAATGAGAGACTATGACCTAAAGAGTCTGCTTTTAGCCTAATTAAAGCCTTGCATTTCAAAGTAAAGTGATTAAACTTATATTCCCCACATGCTCAGAGAAGAGCCTGAAAAATGGACCTAAGTGAATTAGAAATTCAGAACACATGCACACATGTGCATGCACACATGCACAAACACCAAAACAAAAACAAAGCACAAAACCCACAAAACAAATTAATATGATGAAATGCATGAAGCAACTTCATCATGACTGCAGATCTAAGTCCCAGCTGAGTCAGGCGCGTAAATGTGCATCTATATAAAAAGTGTACATTATAGAACAGGGACAGGCAAACTATGGCCCCCAGGCCGGATCCAGCCCACCCATCAATTTCATCTGGCCTGCGGGCACCCACCAATGGATTGTACCCTGCCCAGCCCACATGCCTCACTCCCACCCTGCTGCTCAGGAAGGCCCTGCCCAGCCAGCACGCAGCTCCAGGACAGGGCTATTGCTGCAGCCGCTGGGGGACCTACTCATTTTCCCTGGTGTCCTGCTCACTCCAGTTACTCGGGAAGGGTATGGGTGGCAGTGGGGGTGGGAGGGCAGCCAGGGAGGGAAGCACTGCACGATGGAGCCAGCTGCCTTCCCCGCCCCCTGCCATGCAGATCCACGGACTCCACTGGAAGTGGAGGGGAGCCCCACTTCCTGCTTCCCAGCAGAGTCTTGGGACCTGCATAGTAGGCAGTGGCAATGCAGCTGGCTTCATCGTGCTGGGCTTCCCCCCACTGGCACAGGAGTGCGGGAGCTGTATGTGTGCCATGCGGAGCACCACACGATAAAGGCAGGCCAGTCTGGATGTGCTTCTCGTCCCCATGTGCAGTGCTGACTGGAGCCACGTGCCCCCAGGAGGCAGCGCCTGTGTGGGCCATAAGCGCCCCAAATGCCCACCGCCTGCTGCTGTTGTTGCCACTGATAGGGGCTGTGCGCCATGGAGGGGGGGGGGTTCCCACACCCTCACACCCTACAAATGCCATACACCCACACCCTGCCCCTACAACCCCCCACATATATACCCCCCAGTGTACCCTATTGCCCCCCACATATACAGCCACACCCCCTCACAAACCCCACCACACATGCACGTGCACACAACCACACCCCTTACACACCATATACAAGAGTATGACTTTATTTTTGAGTTATTATGCCAACATGTCTATATACAGTATACAAACACAAATTATGACAAAAATGTTTTTTGTAATAACATTAAAATATGTTATAGTAGGTGTTTGACTTTTAGTGTATGATTTGGTTTTTTTCTGGTTCCAAGATGGCAAACTGCCCCTCCGAAAAGGAGTACTTCCGGGGTCAGGGGAGGGTGGGGGGAGGCAGAGTTGAGGGAAGAGGAGAGACTTCTGGTGGCAAAGGTCAGGAGTTAGGTGTGGGACTTCCAGTCTCAAGACGAAATCATGGGGATGGGGCACCTGCCAAGAGGCTGGGCTAACCTTGTAGCCCAAAACTCAGTAAGCAACCCTTTAGCTGAAATAGTGCCCGCCCTGGTATAGAATGATAATCGAGCCAAATCCATTTTGTATCAGTTTAATGTTTATATACAACTTTGGAGAAAGCAATAGTTTCATGTCCTAAACTTACTTTTCAAATGGAAAGGATCTCTGACTATAAATGTTTACATTAGACTTCAACACCATTACAAGAAATAAATACAGTGAGTTTTAAGTATAATGAATATTTTGAAGACACTGAATGAAGTAGTTCATATACCTAAATCACTGTCTAGAGAGATATGGAATGAAAGGAGCTTTGTATAATAGTGTACATTTCTCTAAGACTGTAAAGTACCAAAAGCTAAAACTGTAACTATTAAAATATTTTTGTGCTTGGGGTCCAGTCTTCTGTTCACGTGACCTAGAATTTTATAGGATCAGGCCCTCCATCTTCAGCATCCACTGTATTCTGCAGGACAAGTCTACCCAATAAAAGTCATGAATTTTCCAGCTACATTTAAAGGTTGAGTGTTCACTTCTTCCTGTGAGAACATGCCAGTCACATTCTAGAGATAATGTGTGTGTATGTGTGTGTCTGTATTCCTTAAAGTCTAAAGCTCCTATTACTTTGTTCTTTCAGGCTACAACTATTTTAATGTACTACCTAATATTTTAAACTATGCTATCGCTGGTAGGTATTATTGAGTCCTCTCTTGCCTAGTGTCCTACCCCCTTGCAACATCAGGGCGAGATCTTAAGTACAGCATTACCTGCATGTCCTGTTAGTTGTTCCCTCTTTCCTGCCATGTCTTGATGTTCTTTCTGGAAGACAGTCCCTGCAGCTGTCCTGTGTGATCTCACTAGTTCGGTTTCTTCGTGGGGTTCCACCTTCCCCTCCCCCTTATCCCACCCTTAACACATCCAGGGCTGGAACAGGCATCATTTCCTCAGAGTTCACTTTGCCTTGATGATAGGTTCTCACCTGCGCTGCCCGTTGCTTGCGGAAGAGTTGCTCCCTGGCCGTCGGGGTGTGCTCAGTCGTTCTTTGGCTTGGACTAATGTCCCTGCAACTAACTCGCCACTGTTTTGCGTTAATAAAGTTCTTTAAACAACAACTTCGGAAACTAACTTCAAGCTCAATTGACCAGCCTCCACTGATATACTCTTGTGGCTACTGGGTTCTCGCCACAAACTGAACTATGGGGCTTTTCAGCATCTTGATGTGCTCCTCAGTCCCAATAGGGCCCTCTCTGGGTACTGTCAACTGCTACTCCTGGCCTTGATGCTGTCTGGGGCTTTGTGCCCCGCTTTGACACCTCAGCCCTCTAGAAGGACTGCTCTTGCCCAGGCAGCTCCCTTCCGGGCTCAAACCAGCCACAGGGTTGGTTGGGGCTTCCCTATCAGGCCTCACATTGCCTCTCGGCTCCCATCCCCGCAACTCCCCATCGGGTACCTCTGGGCTCCAACGCTGCCTGTGCTGTTGGGGGTCTGGGCCTTTCTCCAGCCCCCTCTTCACTGAGGCAAACTGCTGGCTCAGCTCCATGGGTGAGCCACATGTGGCTTCGCAGCCACTCTTCACCAGGGCACACAGCTGGCTCGGCTCTTAGGGCAAGCTGTGTGCAGCTTCCCAGCTGCTGTTCCCCGGGGTAGACAACTGGCTTCACTCCCCGAACGAGCCATGTGCAGCTTCCTGGCTCCGCCCTGCCTCGGCAGATTCTTCTCCTGCTGGCAGCAACTCTCACCAGCTGCTTCCCAGCTCGCTGCCTGCACGCTGCTCCCCCTGTGTTTTCCAGTGGCCTCTCCCTCCTGCCAAGCTG
>NW_005842524.1:835857-836295 GCF_000455745.1 Alligator sinensis
CCTCCTTCTGTGACATTTTCTAACCACCTCTTGAGCCTTCCCCATCCAATGCACACTGTGTCACTCCTCTTCCAGCCTGCTCATCATCCAGGCCCCACGCCCCATCTCTCCCCAATCCTCAAGCTCAGAATCTCCCCAATCTGCAGGCTACTGCAGAATTGCTGCGCCAGGGCCACCATTGCTCTTCCTGACATGCGGTAAGGGGAAATTAGGGAAAAACCCTGCTGGCAGTCTCTTTCCCCTTCACACAGGCCAAGAAGAGTTAGGGAAATTCTGTTACAGGCAATTAAAAATCTGATTGATGATAGCACCATTGTTTTGGTGGATGGGAGCTACTGAGTTTTAATGGTTCATATTTATCTTGTAAGTCTGGAGATGGAAGGAATCATTATTTGTAAGGATATGATTTTCTTTGTAAAATAACATTAACCTCTTTCC
>NW_005842524.1:836305-841611 GCF_000455745.1 Alligator sinensis
TGCCCATTTAGCCTACAATTTTGGACATTAAACATAAACCTAGTTTGTTCCATTATGTATTATAAATAGCTCATTATTAAAGATCATGAAGATTTTCTTAATCATTCTTGATTTATATATGAAAACTTCCATACTGAAGATAAACTTTTGAACCTTCATTTTACTTGCACTTGTAGCAAATCCAGAAATAAAAAAGGTATTTGGGAAGATTTACCCTGAATTGCCCTGTCTTAGAACTGGACTTCCCTACTTTTTCAGATCAGTCGCTTTACCCATCTCTTTCTCCCAACCCAGCAGTATCTAAGCATGTTATTACTAAATGTATTTTTGTAATTGGGCCATGTTACTGTACATATATGTTACAAAATTATCTGTGGTGGGAAAGCTCAAAATCCATCACTAGATTTATTGTTTGCACATTTTTTTCCTTGCTTGGGCCTAATGCTAAAGGGAAACCTGGATTGAGAACAGCACATACTCTGTTGGCTAGAGGAAATGGAGCCCTTAACTATTCAAGGACAGAATATTTGGGAATTGGCTCTTCATTGCACCTGCAAGAGTGCCAATTAAATGTGTAAAGTGGCTCATTTGGGAAGTAGCTGAGCTTTAACCAAATGTGAAACTTTCTTAGTTTTCTTTTCCAATCTAATTTGCCTTAACTCACCTCTGCTACTTCTTTCCCTCTGCATTGAAAAAATTAGAGCAATGTCATCTAGGCTTTTAATATTCATT
The DNA here is from genome assembly GCF_000455745.1 of Alligator sinensis. Taxonomy (NCBI): domain Eukaryota; kingdom Metazoa; phylum Chordata; order Crocodylia; family Alligatoridae; genus Alligator; species Alligator sinensis. Next base: position 837,038 of record NW_005842524.1, read on the forward strand.
TTAGATTAACTACTTGGAAACATGTGGAATGGTTTGATATAAACTAAAAATGTACTGTGCTTGACTATTAACTAAAAATGTATTGTTTTGACAACAATAAAAGGAAATATGGAAGAGAGGCATTAATAGCTTCTCCCACAATTGATTAGACAAGTATGTGTTGCATTTGCTTAAGAATCACTTAAGTGCATCACTTAAAAACAGCATTTGATATTCTCTTTAAGTAAAATATAAGGGCGCACTTAATTTTGTGATTATTGGATAGTAGTGTGTCCAGTGCTGTTATTCTATGGAAAAAATATAATTTAATCATATAGGTTATGGGTAACATGATATTATGCCTGATTTTAGTCCTCTTTATGTAAGGGATTTACTTATTTCATATATAGATCATAAAATCATTTTTAAAATAGGTCTAGAAGTGGACCTCAGAAGGTCATCAAGTCCAATCACTTGCTCAAGGCAGGAGCAACACTTTTTTAAATGCATTAACAAATCAGGCGAAAAAACCCCCAGAAAACTGCAGCAAAATGGATTTAGTTGCTCATAGCAAAAGTCATTGTTAGAGACAAAGGACAGAGATTAAAAATAGTCCTCTGGGCAAGACAACTTAGAAGGCAGTGCAAGCCAATGTTTTTACTAATAATGCTACATTTGTGTAGTATATTAATTTAAGATTTCAAAATTCTTAAAACCACTATAGCATATATATTATTGGAACTTTATAGGTAATGAGTGAACTGGGTTACTATTCCATGGGTAACCTTTTATTTCTACTTCTTAAATAAGAGATTAATTGTTTGTTTTTTTCAACAGAGAGAGAAAACTGACGTCAATTTGTGCTAATTCTATTCTTCATACCCTTAATAAGCAATATACCTGCAAAGATGTGTATGGGCTTAACTTTAACCATGTGAATAGTTTCATGTAAGCTTAATGCACCTTTACTTTGTTAACTTATTCCTGTGCTTAACTTTAAGCATGCATTTCAGTGTTTTCTGGCTTAGAATATATACTGTATTTACTCAAACACAAGAAGAGTTCTTTTCCCCCCAACAAGCATGGGGGATAATAGTCCCTCATCTTACATTTACATACAAGGAAACTGCAACAAATACATTGTCCATTATTAAAGTGCTGCCAAAAACAGCATATGCTCAGTAATGAGAACCAACTATGAAGCTGATTAAATGCAGCCAAAACTGAGCATGACTATAAAAAACATGACCAATACTGGGCAAACATACTGATGGGAACCTCTTTTTGTATGTGTATGGCCTTTAAAAAAAATGAGTGGGTTCCCTCCTCAGGCAGTTGGCATCAGACCTAAAGGTACTGCAATACCAGGCTAGCACCAGGAGGGCCAGAGCCCTCTCCTTGGTGCCAAAAATGCTGCATTTGATCTTAACCAAAAAAAGCTGAGATGCTGATGGGAACCTACCACAAAAAAGGTTACTGTAGCCCATCTGCACAACATACATGGTAGTGCCCATTGCACTTAGTCCTCCTCAATGCTGATTCTTTGTCAAGTTATGGAAAGCAGCAACAATGAATACATTTCAACATCCTCTTCACTCCCACTGCTGATCTGTGCCTTTCTTTTCCATTCCCAATTATTCCAGTTTCTTCATCAGCCTTAACTGTCTGGCAAACAGCACCAAATGGGGCCCCAAATAGTTCACCCAGAATCCTTCTGTTGTCCCCTCTCTTAGCCTGTCACATATGATCAGTATGGCCCTGCCCTCCATAAGGTGGAGCTAAACCAGTTGCCCTGTGTCTCAACTGCATATGCATTTTTGGAGGATCCCAGGACTCATAACAAGAACACCCAATTTCAGTCATGATTAGGGGCAAATTAGCACATGGATCCTTTGTGGGGAGTATCTAGAATATGCACACCTACTAAGCAGTGCTGCACTATGGGATCACCATGTCTAGAAATGTAGCTGACTCTGCTGAGGCCAGCCCAAAGAAGTATATGGTAAATCGTGACCCTATTTAACTAATATTATACATAGTTTGTATTATGTCTAAGTAGTATGCCTGTGCGAAGCGGCAAGTATTCGCTTTGGATTTGGATTTGGCCAATTTGGAAGGACAGTGATTCAATTTGGAGATTTGAATCGCTGTCCCAGTTCGATTCAGCTGAATGGTATCCTTAGATTTGATGCTGCTTTGGAGATTCGGCCATAGACTAAACAGGCAGCAGTCCTCACCATGCTGGACAAAGCTGCCTCCAGCTCGTAAGTCTGTTGTGGTGGGTGGAGGAGGGAGGCAAGTGTTGTAGGGCAGGTCACTGACCCCCTGCCCCCAATTTATTTTCTTGTTGTAGCAGTGGTAGGTGAACAAATTCAAGGCAAACCTTCAATATTTATACATTTTCCATATATAGACTCTAATTATGGGAGGTTTGTCTTATATTCAGGGTCATCTTGTATTTAAGTAAATATTGTAGATGCTGACTTTCCTAACTGGATCTTCCCCATGTCAACCATAAGGGTCACTTTAGTTCAGTGCTTCCTAACAAAATTTGTAAAATTACATGGAAATGTATCTATATGCATGTGTATGCACATATAATTGTGTGTGTATATATGTATCTACTTAGGATCTAATAAATTGGATGCCTGGAGTAAGGAATAGGATTTTATAATATCCTTAGTCATTTGCTACATGCCAATCTATATGTTGTGACAAGTTTGTATTCCTAGCCACCTCATCTTCCCACACATGCCTGTCTTCATTGTTCTGATGACTCAAAGGCCTATGTGCTCTAACTGGAAAATTAATTAATTTCTGATCAATTTTGAGGTATACCTTGCTAATAGAATGCCACAATCCTTAAAATATTGTAAGAAATATATTCAAATGATATTAAAGTTTTAGATTTCAAGTTTGTCTTTCCCTTCAGCAATAGATGAATAAACTATTGACTACTTTTTATAGCTTCTTAATAATTTATCAGTAATAAATTCAGAAGGTGTCAGTATTATCTTGTCAAGAAGCAAACACAATAACATTTTCCCCTGAGCTTTCATTTCCTCCAAGCATATGATAGCATGATAATAAGGTTGTGAAGAGACTCCTTTATCTTGAATAATTACACTTAAACTACTTTTTGAAAATCCTGTAAATGGCAAATTTAGGGCTTACCTTTAGGATGTGCTGCCTGCACCTCTTTCTCAGTAGAATGAGTGAGAGATGAAGATCTTTCATATCAAAAGTGGTGCTAGGTATCTTCAGGCTGGCAAAATAACTTGCCTCCTTTAATTATAATGATGCAGCAAGAAGTTTCCTTACACTAATTTGCTATGGGGTGTGCTACTGCTTTCTTTTACATTCTATCATTGTTTTGCTTTAGCTAAAGTTTGTTCATTTCACCCTAGTTAATTTCTGAAATTGAGTTAATATTGCAGCCCATGCAAGAATGTTTGCTTTTCTTACCATACATGATGATCAAGTTGGAAAGAGTTACAAATGCTATCCCTTGAAATGGGGCCATCACAGACTACCTGTTCTGTCATTTCTAAGCCACTGGAAAGGTCTGGAAAGCATAAGAAGCAGCCTTAGTGGCTGCAGAAAAACAGGAATCTTACGGAGCTCTCCTAGATCACCAGCTAAGGAGGCAATTGTTTTTTCTAGATCATATCCAGAATTTTAATCCAACTTCCTTTATTTCCCCAGGGATTGGGGAGCAGGGGGTGGGCTAAGGGAGACATTGAGCTCAGTTCTCCATTGTGCTCAGATGCTTTTACCTTGGTCTGGCAGTTTAAGGAACATTGAAATGAGACTTGTATAAGTATGCTCCACTGGAAACATAAAAGTTGATGGTTTGGGAGTTAGGGTAGGGGTGTTGAGTGCAAAGTTCAGAAAGATGTCAGACAAGGGATACAGTTTGCATCACTTCATATCTCTCATTCTTCTATGGCTCTTGCTACTCAAGTTTGATTAACATCAAATTAGAACCTTGGATGTTATGCTGTGTAGTCAATGGCTTATGAGAGAGATTCTGTTTAGATGTAGCTTTAATTACATGTTGATAGTATATTGTGAAGCAATACACTGTGAAGTAACTTGCTGTTTGCAGTAGATCTTGTAAGAAGCTTTCCTGCTGTTATAACTTAACATCTGAGTATGAATTTCTGGTTTCTTGGTATAGCTGTATGCAAAAACCACATGGATCCATTGATCTTAGTGCATGAGCGAGTTGTTTCCGTAATTACTGATCCTTCTTATTTATTTTTAAAAACTAATTTACATAGCAGTTGTAATTGCTAGAATTAATATAATATGACTGAAATGTTAATATTACTGTTTCTATATATAATTATCATTTGCCATTAAAAACTGCTGTGGCTCATTAAAGGGCCAACTGTAAGGCCCTGGGAGTCTGTTTATAAAGAATCAGGAAAAAGAGACTTTTTTTGGAGGGAGAGGGTCGAGTTTTGCTATTACAAACATACTTTCCTGAATGAACTTTAATAGACTGTAATAGGGTTTCATAGATTCATAGACGTTAGGGTCGGAAGGGACCTCAATAGATCATCGAGTCCGACCCCCTGCATAGGCAGGAA
>NW_005842524.1:841887-851246 GCF_000455745.1 Alligator sinensis
CAGTATTCCAACTGCGGTCTGACCAGCGCCCGATAGAGGGGAAGTATCACCTCCTTGGATCTATTCGTCATGCATCTGCTGATGCACGATAAAGTGCCATTAGCTTTTCTGATGGCTTCGTCACACTGCCGACTCATGTTCATCTTGGAGTCCACTAGGACTCCAAGATCCCTTTCTGCTTCTGTGCCACCCAGCAGGTCATTTCCTAGGCAGTAGGTATGCTGGACATTTTTCCTCCCTAGGTGCAGCACTTTGCACTTCTCCTTGTTGAATTGCATTCTGTTGTTTTCTGCCTATTTGTCCAACCTGGCCAGGTCTGCTTGTAGACCTGGACAGGTTGGACAAATGGGCAGAAAACAACAGAATGCAATTCAACAATTGGTTAAATTGTTGTAACTTTGATGGTCCAGGAAATATGCAAGAAGAAAGGTGTTTGGTGATAACTTTTATTGGACTAACTGTATAATTGGAAGAGATGTTAAATACGTTTTTGAACTTTATGCCTTAAAGCACGTCTAATCGCTCTCCCAAGTATACTGACTATAGTTGGTACAGTAAAAGTTACTACCAAAAGAAATACCTTAGTGTGTACAGATGGTTTGGATGTTAGCTTGGGTAATAAATAGCCACCCAAACTAACTTAGTTTGCCTACATGCACACCTTAAACTTAGATCCCTAAGTAGGTCAATCTAAGTGCTGAACTGTACAGACATTCCCCAAAGGTTAGATCAATCAAAAATGCTAGCCTGATCTAACTTTAGTTTATCTGACAGACGCACTAAGTTAAATTGAGCACAATTAGACCGATCTAACTGAACTTCTATAGTTTGGGTGTCTGGAGTACAGTCCCAGTGCTTTGGAAATCCCAACCATTCACCCCAGCCCTAGGGCTATTCTTTTCCTAACTGTCCTCCCCCTACCACTGGATTATTTTTAGCTGCTCACCCCCTAGACAGACCCTGCCCATGCACCAGCTTTGCCCCCCCTGATCTCTCCAACCTCCTTCCCCCCAAACTGTACTAGTCTCCCTTGATCCCACCAAACCCTCCTAGATCCCACTGATGTTCCCACTGACCCTGTTAGCCCCACTGCCCCAATCCTGCCCACCCTTCCCCCCCAATCTGCCTTACTTTAATTTGTCTTCCAGCACCAACAGAGATCTGTAAAACTGGTACCCAATCTGCAGTTACATAGCTTAAAGTAAGCTGCATGGTTGTAGATCAGATCCCGGGAACTATAAATACTGACAACTGTAATGTTTGCATTGTTCTCAGTAGTGGCAGATGAAAGAACAAGGAGCAATCATTTCAAGTTGTAACAGGGGAGGTTTTAGTTGGATATTAGGAAAAATTTTCTCACTAGGAGGGTAATAAAGCACTACACTGGTAGTGGAATCTCCATCCTTGGAGTTTTTTAAGGCCCGGCTTGAAAAAGCCCTGGCTGGAATGATCTAGGTGTAGACAGTCCTGCTTTGAGCAGGGGGTTGGACTAGATGACCTCCTGGGGTCCCTTCCAACCCTAGTTGTCTATTATTCTACTTTTAATTTTAATTAACTAATTATCCTAACCTATGATATATATATATATATATCACGGTCTCACCTTCCCCCCCCACCCTCCCTGCTTTCTCTATATATGATAGGTTAGTTAATATAGCTATAAAAGAAACTGGAATCTATAAATAGTAAATCTGTAATATAATCTGTAAATATATTTATATATGTATAATTTGTTTTAATTTAACTAACCTATCATATTTTATCTATCTGCCTATAAATAGATATAGATGTCTAAAATATGATAGGTTAGTTTAGATTCACACCCTTTTCAAATAGATATGACTTGCTTCTAGGCTCTGCTCTTGCAATCACTGAATCATAGGGCTCACTTGAGTAAAATGACTCTTCCTGTGTTATTTGTTATAGGTTGCATTACATTCCATTTCTTAGATCAGTGTTTCTCAACTAAGGTGCTGTGTGATCCTATTAAGGTTGCTATGGGGTGTCACACAATACTAGCACTGTTAGGTATGCAAACACTTTTACATGTGATTCATGAGATAAAACTAGAGATACAAATATGAATCCACAGCATAAAAAACATTCTAACTTATTATGGTCTTTCTGAGTTCTTTACAACAGAAGAATTGCTCTATTATTTTTCTGTAGTCAAAAGCCAAGAGGTGGCATTTTCCAAGGAGTACCTTGTATCTAACAAGGGGTGCCTTGAGTCTAAAAAGGTTGAGAACCACTGTCATCTATAAATAGTTGTCCAAATATTTTGATTTACTAAAGAATATTTTTGGATAACAAATGAAGTATAAATGTTCCTGGGTAGGAAAAAAAGTCCTCTAATATACATTTTTAAAATGAAACCTATAATAGAATTTGGATTCTTAAATTATTTCCATTCAAAAACATATGCTTTATTTTCTATACTGTATAGTTGCTTGTTACCATCATCAGGAATTTTATAAGCAATTATAGCTACTCCTTTTTTTTTGCGCAGAAAATGGCTTCTTTTATGGACATTTTTCACTTTTGACCATAACATTGATTATCTGGATATTTAAAAAGAAAAAAAAAGGTTTTCATTGAAAATTTGAAATGTTGTGCTGGAAATGAAAAAACATTTTTCATGTTGATGCATATTTTTTGCTGGGATAGAGGGGGAAGTAGGAAGGGGTATTATGAGAGGTCAGCATTTCCAACCAGTTCTAGAAAAATAATCATATAAAAGATTATAAAGGCAGTACAGTTCAAAATGTCTTCCCTTATCTGTAGGAAGATAAACATGTATGTAGGCACTCTCCTAATTGAATGGTAAGACCTAAGCTACAGCATGTTTAATTTATTTGACAAAATACATAGAGAACTAGTCCTTTAGCCCTGCTGCTTTCTTACGGCAGTACAAAATATTTGTAATAGTAGTTGGGTGGGAGAATCCCCATGTGGGCTGGGGTATCCACATGCTTCTGTGATGAATGGCCTTTTGGGGTTTTTTTAATTTGTCTGACTAACAACAGGTATGAGTCTAGTTGAAGAATTTAAATTTGAACAAAAGTTGTGCAAGGTCTGGGATTGTGAGCACACTCAGAAGTTCCAGTACTTACTGAGATCAATGCAATAGTGCAAGCTGCCCATAAATATTCTTACTCAGAAAAATTCAGAGGTATTTTTTTAACATGAAATCAAGTCATTTTCGAGGATCCTAATATTATTTGATTATGCTAACGCATACTAAATACTTTAACAGAAATGTTAATACAGGGAAATAGCTTTGCTTTTGAGCAAAAGTTCTAACTGGTAGGGGCTATTTAGTTTGTTCCTTTTAAAGATTGTGATCTATGGCTGTATTTCTTTTTTAAATCAAGGGGATTTTTTCACTTCTCAAACTCACAGACCAAATCCCCTTTTGATCTTTCTTTACGTCTTGAAATTTAAAGATATATAAGAATATTTAGTGACAACATTTTGAGAGAAACCCTTTGGGAAGTACAGCACCTTTGCCTTTGTTTGCCGTATTTTGAAAAGCAAAGGATACAGTGATAATTGGAAGCAACACTACTTTTTAATTTATTTCCAATTTAAAATTGATCTCTCTATTTCTGATAAATGAGATAAAAACTATATTTTGAGGTTGAATATTCTCAAAATGAAAGGTCTATTCTCAAAATGAAAGGTCATAGGAAATGTAGTTTATATAATTGCTCTACTTGTCTCAAAATGTACTTTAGCCAATGTTTTTCAAAAGCACCTAGTAACTTAAGATGTCTCAAATATGAAGTCAGTTTTGGTAAAGAAGGCTTAATACCTGCCTTGTTCTTCTTGAAAAAAATATAAGGGCATGGGAAACACAACATTTTGATTTTTATTTCTGATCATACCAGAGTTATCATTAGCTCTTCTGTTTTTTCAGTTATAAAATCTAATCTTTATCTCTCTTCATAATCTGGTGTCTTTAAGGTGCCTCAGAAGCTAGATATCATGGAGGGTGTGTGGGAACACTATTTTCTGTCTGTCAGTGTTTAGTAAATAAAGTTGCTCTTCCTCTTAATGCATTTAAAATGTTGAAGAAGCCAAAAGGAAATCCCCCCTTGCTTGCTGATTAGAGCCCCCTAAAACAGATCTGGCTTTAGGGCTGGCTCAGTTTGCATTAAAGCATTAAAAGGGAGGTGGTCTCTTCTCAGTGAGTAGGAAATAGTGTCAGGCATTTTATTTTGTGTTCCTGGGGCCAGAATCTAGTGTATAGTTGAAAACTGTTTTGAATTACTTAGGTTTTTCTGTGGCACAGAGAATTAATGTATTTTAAATGTAGCATATTAAATTGCTTATTTTATGGCCATGGAATGTCCAGTCTTTTCATTTTTGTAATTTGAGTGTTCCTATCTTTCTTTTATAATGTTCATATTTGGCAAATGTATACATTGGAGAAGATAGCCATATTTTCCCATGGCAGAGACTAATTCAGGGGCGGGCAATTATTTTGGGTGGAGGGCCACTTACCGAGTTTTGGCTAGCTGTTGAGGGCCGTATGATTAGCTCTGCTTCTCAACAGGTGCCCTGCCCCCTGGTCACCATCTTGGGACTGGAAGTCCCACCCCTGACCCCAGACCTTTGCCACCAGAATTCCCTCCCCTTGCCCTGGAAATACTCCTTTCAGCAAGAGGTTTTGCCATCTCAGAACCAGAAGAATACCAAATAATATTTTAAAAAGTGAATATCTAAAACATTCATTAATTTAATTTCAAAAAATATTTTGTCCTGGTTTACATGTGTTTCTGTAGTGTAATGAAGTCTTACTCTTGTATATTGTGGCAGGGGGGTGGGTATAGGTTTGTGGAGGGCTGTGGGTGTATGGGTATGTGTGGGGAGTGGATAGGTGTGGGCCTGTGGGCGTGTGGTGAGGGAGCATGTGGGTGTATGTGTGGATATTGTGCGGGCCAGGCACAAGCCGGGCCCTTTTTCGTGCTGCACGCGGGCTGTGGCCAGCAGCCCGGGCACGCAGGGTCGGAGAGACGGCGCGTGACAAGCTAGAATTAGGCACAGACTTGTAGCAGTAGTTTTAAAGATTGCTTACTTACACCAGAAATGGTCGTGGTGTAGGCTGGAAAACTTGCTTGAGTTGCGGTTACAGACAAAGACAACACGAACGGTCACGTGGAGTTTGCTAGGCTCCACGGAAACAGAGCTCCGGATGCTCTGGGTGAGCGCGCCACCAAAATTGGACTCGTAGATACGTCTTACAATTTTTCCGCTCGAAGACGGGAAGAGGTGGGCGATGGATCAGGTCGCCAAGCTCCTCTGAATCTCACACAGGGTCTCTATTACCCTGTCGTGTACCCAGAGTCCCCACGAGATGGATGTGGAGTCTTCTTCGGCTTGGGCGGAAACCGCTCAAGCCTCTTATACGGCTAACAGAAGCTGCAAATAGGCGGGAAACTCGTCCTTGCACCGGAGTTTTCCTCCGCAGCAGAAAACTCCACCGTGCAATGAAGTTGCAATTTGGCGGGGATAATTCTGGTACCGAAGCACACACAAAATCATACCTTTGGGTTATGACAGATATGTGGGGTGTGGGTGGGTATGGGGTTTGTGGGGGCTGTATGTGGGGGAAGGTGGCTGGGTGTGGGGGTCTGCGTGTATAGCAGTATGAGGGGGGGTGCATGTGTACGGTGGGGTGTGCATGTGTGACTTGCCCTATAAACATGAACACACACACACATCCCTCCCTACATACACACACAGACTCCTTACCTACACACACACACACACACACACACACACACACATACAGAGAGTCCCTCCCTATAAACACGCATACACACAAGGGTACCAGTGCAGCCTTGCACTCCCAGTTCAGTGATGCAGCCCAGAGCCATGTGGTGCTAGAACAGGGCAGGGGCAGGAAGGCAGGGAAATGGCTGGGGGTGGGACAGGGCGAAGCTGAGCTCCCGCTTCCAGCTGCCGGCTCCCCCTGGGCCCTACTGCCCCTAGCTCCTGTTGTCTTTGACGAGCAGCTAGGAGCAGATAAATATTTTCTAAATTCTTTAGGGGTCCTGTGGGCCACATAGAATGGCCTGGCGAGCCAGATACAGCCCGCAGGCTGTATTTTGCCCACCCCTGGTTTAAGAGAACCGGGGTCCTGTCTTCCTGGACCTAACATTCAGTCTAAGCCTAGAAACAGTTAAGAGTAGAGGGACTGTTTTACTTTGCACTAGCTTCTCAATGTGCTGCTGGTTGTACAACCTCCTTATCGCCTCCAACCACTCTTTTCCTGCCCCCTACATTATAAGGATGGCCTGGGTTTCACTGCCAGGCTTCATTCCAGCTGGGAGCCTGACTGCTATAAGGAAATTTTTGGCTGGTCATATGCAGTAAGAATTCAACCCCTATGCATTCATAACTTAACATATTTTCTTAGGTAGCCACTTGTGCTTTGTGCGTGTGACTTGGAATATTTTTTATATTTCTGCTTTCATATTCAGAATCTTTTAGCCCAAATTAATATTATAAAAATGGTCTTATTATGGAGCACAGGTAAGGTTATTTCTGACATGTAATTGGGATAAAATTATATTTTTTATTTTCCTTCAATGCTTTGCTGCTCGTAAAAACTGAGTTTTTTAGAACATGTGCCATTTTGTTCATACTAGTTAACATTCACTATTACACTGTTTTGGCATTCCTTCCAACAGTTAAAATACCTAATTATTTTTCTTGCCTCTTCTAGTTGCACTAGAGAATTTTCAGGTGGAGTTTGTATCCAGTTGTTTGACCTTAAATGAACAAGAATTTGCACTGTAATAAAAACATTTTTATCTTTTGAATGAATTTGGAAGCTGTTTACGTATTAGTGCTGTATCAATTGTATTTAGCATTGGGTTTTTTTGCAAATGATAGTAAGTATAAATGCAATGTGGTAGAGGGTTGTTATCCTAGATACACAAAGTATTACAATATGTTTAACATACTTCCAAAATCAGCTGCCCTTGAGCATTAGTAGCACAGATAATCTTACAAGATTAACCACTAAAATATTTCAAATCATTTAGACAAGGCTTCTTATTAATTAATGCTTATGCAAAGTGCAAACTTTTGTAAGTGCTTAATACTAGGTTATTAGAAAGCAGCAAGCCTGCTCTATGTGGCAGTTAAAGGACATTACTAAGGGGGAAATCCCTATCACAACAGATCTGCCCGCTGTGCTGTGCACTCAGAGCGTCTGAGGTATGGGAGTGCTGTAGTGGGGATTACATACCCCCCAATCAAATGTTACCTCTGTGACAGCAGCTTATATACACATACCCAAGCTGTCTTTAAATCCAGCGTGATCTAACCACCCCAGCTATTCACATAGCTTCTGATATGTTTTGTTACTTATGTTTAACTTCTGTGCTACGATGGTAAGTTATACAGCTACTAGTGCCCAAGCTAGCCCAGGTACTACAGTGTGAAAGTGCCTATTGATGTTCTTATCATGTATATGCACTGTGTTAGAGCCTGGAGGTTCCAGCCAGGATTGGGTACATGACTGCAGTAGGCACTATATAGGTATTGTTAGACATTACAGTGTTCACGTGTTAACTCTATGCAGTGTTTAGAGTTAGCACAGGCACATGCTATGAGCAGTCTCACATTAAGCATTAATACCCACTCTGATGTGAACTGCTCTGATTTGCTACTAGAAGAGTTGGTGATCAGGGACATGGCTAGGAGCTGCCAGGCTACTCTGCTTTTTCTCTGTAGATCAAACTGAAGTTACAAACACAAACTAGGTAGAACGGCCCAGAGTTAACTCTTTCCTGAAGTGGTGTAATGTTGAGATTTACTCAGAGGGTACTTAGCATGAGTTAATAAGCTTTAACATATAGATACTTGTGTTTTAAGTGCCGTTAATATTGTCTAAGTGTAATGTGTAACTTCACGCAGACAACAAGTTCTAAGTGTAACATAATAGTGACCTCAGTTTAGCAACTACAGCAGATCTCATCTTTCCCTCTGGCCCTCATGGTTCACCTCTGGCCCCCAGGGCTTAATTCTCTCCTGTGGGACACCCAGGGATCTACCTCCAAGCCCCCAGCCCCTGAGCTTACTCCTGGCTCCCCAGTCGGCTACAGCTGCCAGCTCTTCCCAACCTTCTGTCACTCCAGGGCACTAAAGCGCTGGAGGATAGACTGTCCACTTAGCAGGAGGGATGGCAGCAGTGCATCCTGGGATGCTGAAGGACCATTCCCAGCTTGTATTGGCTTTGTGGAACAAAGCAACACGAGCTGCCTCACATGAGCTGGAGATAATCTTTGGCCAAAGAGGTATAACTCTGAAACACTGAGAGCCCACTTAGCTAGTCTCTTCCTGCCTTAATGTGTCAACACTCCTGTCTTAAAAGCATATAGCATGTTGGAAAGGCAACGTGAAAGCCTATGTTTAGGAGTGTAGCTAAACTGAGGGTACTATTACATGTTACATTTAGCACTTGTCTGCGTCAAGGGACACATTACACCTTGACCGTATTAAGGGTGCTTAAAACACAAGTGTCTGCATGTTAAAGCTTATTAACTCATGCTAAGTACCCTCTGAGTAAGTCTCAAAGTTATTCCACTTTGGACAAGAGTTAACTCTGGTCCATGCTACCTAGCTTGTGTTAGGCTAACTTCAGTCTTCTCCACATAGACAAAATGAGCCATTTGTGGTCCTCCATCATCTCCCCTCCCCTGCATGGTCAAGGCTGGCTTCCATGCCCTGGGCTTGCCCCAGTGCATGGGTGCCCTCAATGAGATCTACATCCTTGTGGTGTGCCCCCCCCAAAGAGGGGCTGGGAATACATCAACAGGAAGAGGCCATCCTACAGGCCACCAAGGCAGGTTCACATACGTCTATGAGAGATGGTCAATCAGTGCACACAATGCCAGGGTCTTCTGCAACTCAGGGCTATGTGAGAACTTGCAAGCTAGCTACTATGTCCCAGGCCTAGCCCCACTCCAGCTGGACAGGGTAGCTGTACCCTAACTCACTGTAGCATACATAGCCTACCCATTCCTGCCATGGCTGCTGAAGGCACCACACATTACCTGCAGCAAGGGGAACAGACACAGCCCTAACAGGATGCATTTTTGTTCTTTCCACAACTCTTCCCCTGCAGCCCCTCTCCTTCCCACATTTATCAGGGAAAACCCCTTATGCCCACCTTCAAGCACAATACATTACCTTCTTGCGTAAAGTATATATTTTTTAATAAAAAAGAATTTACATAATCCCAAGGAACTTTTTACAAGGGGTGAAAATGTTTTACAAGGGGAGGGGAAGACTACTTACAAAGGGAGGAGATGACCATGTCTGGTGGGGGGATAATGGGTCTG
>NW_005842524.1:851277-857862 GCF_000455745.1 Alligator sinensis
GAGTGGGACATCATTGGGTGGAGGGATCCAAGAATACTGGGGGACACTTGGCACCCACAGCCACCTCTCATATGGGGTCCCACTCATTTGCAGAGCCAAGAGGCCTATCTCTCTCCCCTGGGGGGTGACACCTGGGTCTCTACCTCTTGATAAATGATCTCCCACTGGGGTGGCAGGTGGCATGCTCCTCTCTCCCAGCCATCTCCTGTAAGCAGAACAGGAGGCTATCCTGCACCCTCTGTTCATTTTCCAGAAGGTCTAGGATGTAGCCTTCACCCATTCCTTACTGCCCACCACCCACCTATAAGTTGCTGCTGATTCCCTGGCCACTGCTGCTGCTTCCACAGTGGCTCCCACCTGCTGCTCAGCAGCAGCCATCCAGCATGACTCCAGTGCCAGCAGTTCCTCCATCTGCCTCTGGTGCTCCCGCGTGTCCCTCTGCATTTCCTCCCACCAAGCATCAGCACCCTGTGCCCACCACTCAGAGACCCAGATGGAGTTCATCATCTTTTGAATCTGTCAAACTGCCTGGCATTCCATGGAGCTGACAGACAGTGGGAGGAGAGGGGGAGTGAGGCAGCCCAGTGGTCTGGCCCCACCATAGGCTACACAACAGGGTGGGCCACCCAGGCCATGGCCCGACCAACTGTTAGCACATTCATTTGTATAACTCACAAATGTGCAGTTGTCATTCCAGTTAAAACTGTGTAGCTATTTTTTTAACTGCATAGCTCGCTAAATAGCAAGCTATACTTCCACTATGTTTGTGGCTGACATGACGTTTCCGACTGACATGTCATTACATAACTTGCGTACGTCCCAGCTAACGTTGAAAAACACATTCAGGAAGCCAGGAAAAAAAATGAAAATGAAATGTAACAAACCCATTACAGACTTTTTCAAAAGCAAACAAAACACAAGAGATGAAGATACAATACAAGCACCATCCGCACCACTACCAGAATCAGCTAAGGAAAAGAGAGACCTCCAAAATAAGGTTGAGAAAACAGAACCTGTCGCGTTTACCTTCTCGGTTTGCGCTGCTGCCACCCACTGCTCCAGCGAATGGATTTTACCAGGCCCTGTCCACCAGATGACCCCGCAGTGCTGGAGGGTACTAAAAAAGGTAAAGGGAACTGAATCATCCAGCAAATTTGATCAGTTAAATCGAATTGGTTCAAAGACTTTAATTAGCTAACTTTGTGTGCCACACAGGGCAAATTGCTCTGCGCACACTGCTGTCTCTGTACAGTCAAAGGCCTAAACCTAACCAAAAAAACCGAGGGTGCATTTGCTATTAGTGGTTTTCAGAATTGGAAATATGCTGTCAAATCCTCCTGAGAACATGAAGAAAAAAAAATGTCACTGGGAAGTCACGGCTCAAATGCAAACACGTGTGTCACATCAACCAAATATTGCTACTCGGCTTGACTCTCAACTAGGAATCTATTTTTCTGTGGAACAGGGAAGCATAAATTGCTGTTAAGCAAATATTTGAAGTAGATCAGGGCATATTAACCAAGCCAAGTAATATTCCTAAACATTTCCTGATTTCATAGTCAAGGTCTCCAATGAAGGACAGAAATAATGCATTGGCGTACTTTATGGTTTAAAATTGAACAGATTGTCACTTGCTTAGTGAATGAAAGGGGATCATTTGTGCCAAATATTGAGCTTAAATTAAGTTCAAACCTGTAAATACTTTTTTTAAAGAAATCATTTTATTAGCGTATCAGACCTGTCTGGCTTTTTTTTTCCCCTCGGTTTGCCTTCCCTAAGATGCTTTTGGGGATGGTAAAAAAGAGAAGCACTTCCTTTTAAACCATCTTTCCTAAATGCAAGCAAGAACATTTTGTGCTCCTAAAACTAAACGGCTTATGTTTTCTAATATATATTGTCTTTATCTTTTAAAGCCATACTTATAGTCAGTGGTGTCATTTTTGAATGTACCTAACCCAGGGGTGCTCAATCCCTGGCCCATGAGACTACCCAGGGGTCTGAAAATTTGACAGCGGTAGAGTAGTTACACCATTAATTGCTGCTGTCCTGCTGCTACGTTTTAAGACCTGTGGGGAGTCCTGTGAGTGGATAGCATGGCACTGCATGCTAGATGGGACTGGGTCAGCACAGGTTCCAATTCAGACACATAGGGCCTGATCTGGGTGATACAAAGTAGGATCTGGGTACATAAGGTGGGACCCAGGTGTGCAGGGTCCAATCTGAGTGGTGCAGAGAAGGATGCAAGTGGGATCTTAGCACTCAGGGCAGGATTGGGGCAGCATGGGGCCCAATCTGTGTGGTGCAAGGCAGCATCCAGGCATGCAGGGACAGATCTAGATGGCACAAAGGAGGGACCAGAAAGCATGAGGTGGGATCCAGGCATGAAAAGCGCAGCCCTGCATGCCAGCCTTGCGTGGAATCTGACCCACAGACTGGCCCCTTCACTGATCCACATTAATAAGTAATGCCTGTGCACTAAATGATGCCCCTTGGAGTGCATGACTGAAGGACTCTGTGGGCTTCTACTTATCTTTTACTTCTAAAGGGAGATTAAGGTGGGAGAATTCCTGTAACTGAATTCTTATTAATCATCCTCATTCATCATGATCTATTAATACATATGGTAACTGAAGTAGTTTTAGGGCATCTTCTTTAATAGACAGCAGCTCTGTAGTTTGAAACCGGCACTCGCAATCCTTTTTTGACCATGGCATAGAGCTTATATTTTATTTGGTCTTCAAAAATGATGCCTTTTTGTGACTGAATTAATATTAATGTTCAACATGTTTAAAGCCTATTAGGCTAAGTACAGACACTCAAAAATCTTGAGGCTGAAACGATTCAATCTTCACAGGTTAGTCTAAGCTCTGTAGATTGAATCAATAAACTAGGGCATTTATACACATGCTTTTTGGTCCCGTGATATACCGGCGATCCACCACTTGGAGCAGGCTCAGTTAGTCAAATCTGCTCCCCATGCGAACTGGTGTGCATTGTGCTGCGTCATGTGCAGTTATATAAGCGGCTAAATGCATGTCAGCACACAGAAAATGGTGGTGGTGCGCTTTTGAACTAAAGCAGCTTGTATGTGTTTTAGTTAAAAAGAGCACTGATGCCATTTTTCAGCACTAATGCACATGTTGCCACTTATACGACTGCAAGCGTCACAGCACCAGGTGCTGCAGCGCTTGCATGTGTAAAAATGCTCCAAGTGAACAAGCATTCTCATTTGACTCCAGAAATGCAGTCACATGCCTGCAGTGGCTCAGGTCAAAGGCCAAGGGGTGCTAAAGCACACCTCCATGTTGGCTGGAGCAGACAGCTTGGGCCAAGGCTAGCCCACCCACCCTGCGAGGAGGGGAAAGCATTCTGGGATGCTGGAGGACTGTGAGTTAACTTGAGTCTAGGGGGGATCTGGGACAGAAGTTCAATAAACTGATTTAAACTAAATCAGTTCAGTCTAATACTACATCCATCCCTGTTTATGTTAAACCAGTTTTGGCCATTTTGAAAGTGGTTTATGTGTGTTGAACTTGTGTTGTGTTACAGATTTGAACCAATTTCCGATCACTTATACCAGTCTATGTGTAACTTCTGTCCCTAGTCTTAGAGCAAACCAACTGTGATTCTTAGTACGTTTGAAAATAAACCCTTTTTAGGCAAAGGTTGATTTCCAGTTTTTTATGTTGGGCAGTAGTTCTTAAGCTTAATGATATTTGGCTAGAAAAAGAGGACTTTGATTAGGAATTAGTAGACGAAAGGACTGGGTTAAATGTAAAATAGTGGTATGTAGGAGATAATTAGCTACTGATTCAAAACACAGGAAGTATGTGACTCATGAAACACCTTTTTAACATTACAATTTCTGAAGCAAATCAAAGTATTTCAGCCCTTTTTCATGGTATAATCAGAAGCTAATATAAATGGGTTTTTTTTTCAAAACTATTGTCTTTCAGATTTGAACTTTATCATTATCCTGTGTTCTACATACTGTGAACATTTTAGTTAATGGTATGACAAAAAGAAATCTAGGCACCAGTTTTTAGATTTGATGATTTCTCTTCATCCTAGGAAGCATTTATGTGAATAAATCTACTGTCAGTCTTGTTCTATCAAACTTTGGATTTTTGAAGACCGATTTTTTCCATTGAAAAAATATTGAAACCTGCTACATTTCTGATTGTTTACTTTTTAAAAAACAATGGTAGAAATGAGAAGGAATCAAGAAGTAGTACATTCCTCTGGTTTCTACAAAACAAACACAAACACAAGAGCCAAATACAAGCAGTCTTTGTTTAGACTCTGGTGGGAGTTTGCCTCAGTTAACGACTAAATAAAAACTGAATAAAGCCTGTAGGATCTGTTCCTTAAATTATCATGATCATTATCACATTGGAGATAATTGGATACTATTTATTCCAAGTTGATTTGTAGCATAAGGAGCCAAGGGAGAATACACAATGTCTGGTTTGGGATTAAGGTTGCCCTTCCCTTTAGACGAGTGCTTATGATTCCTCACCTTGTATGAAGGCTTTTGAGTTGTTTACTGAAGTATCTCCATCAAAGTAATACTTAATTGCAGTCCATTATAAGTTGGAGGTAATTAGCTATAGTGATATATGTGTATATAAGAGGAAAAGGAACCAGCTCTGTCTTGTGTCTCCTTTACCTATAAATAGTTGTCATTCATTAGAACACTTATAAGGACCTATAGATTACACAACTCCAATTAATATTAATTTCCAAACTGAGTCTCTTCAACACAGATAAATGGGGCCATTTTGAAAGCTGTGTTGAAAGCTGTGTTGAGAGCTATTTCCCTCTTTTTGGAACGAGAATTACAGGGCGAACTGTTGATTAATGTTTTTGTATCAAAGAAATAACTTTCATGAGTTCTTGAACTTCATGAACTTCTTGCCATTTTATCTAGCTTGCCCAAATGCTTCTTCTGTATGAACAGATAGTACTATTGAGATGAGTTAACAGGTTTGGTTTGTGGTTTTGCTTTGGTTTGTCTTTTTCCATTATAACCCTTTTCTCCCTAAATTTGCCTTTGTTGTTACCTTCCCAAACCTTGCAGCTACAATTGCTCAAAGGCCATGATATTATGTAACAAAGGCCATACTGAATATACCCTCCCTTTAACCATGTTACCCCAATCCAGAGCCACAGTTAGTTTCCTTCCCCTTGCTACTTCCCTCCATTTCTTTCATTTCCTTTGACCTCTAGTAAATGACTTGTAACTTTGCGTGAACTGACACAGTTAAAACGCTCACTGAGGCATTCATCAGAAACAAGTTTTGACCTTACTTGGTTGCCTCAGCTTGTTTCCTTTCAAGAGTCAGTCACAGATAATCCCTTGACATCCTAATACAAGAGGCGTTTTTTTCCTTTCTGAGTCAGATTTGGAAAATTATTTAAAGGGAATGTGAAGTTTGAAGAAAATATCTCCGAATGGATGATACAGCGGGCATGACTCCTTTGTGCCAGAGAGAATTATGCTTCCCAAGGTGCTCTCTGTGATTCTTCCATTGTCAGCGTCCCAGTTTTGAAACCGTGCTTTAATGACAATAGGGTCATCACTGGTTACATTATCAGGCAAAAGAGTGGTATGTGCTTATGCTAATACCAGTTTGCACAAAAATATAGGACTGAAGAAAAATGATCAAAAATATCATCTGTTGGAATGGTCAATAGTTTCCAGACAGTGCATTCCAGAAACAAGGAATGTGAATCAGAAAGTTTGACAAACTGTGTAAATATTGAGTCAGTATTTGTATGGATAAATGCTACTAAGCAGTCCATAGCCACAATCTCAAGCCTATACTACCCATTTCAATATACAATGTATCATTTAAGGTGAGTTTTATAATCATGATTCATTACCCAGCATTTCTTTCAAGAGTTTTTAGAGAACTGGAACAATCTGTTTTAGAGTGGTTCTGTGCACTTGTCACCTTCATCTGTGCACTTGTCACTGAGTGTTTTCCTCAGCAATAGGTGTGTCATAGCTTTTTTAATAGCCATAAATGTTTTTTGTTAACATCCAAGACTATTAGAATAGAGTAGAATTAGAGTATTCGCAGTAAATGTAGAGTTAATAGCATAACTTGTGAAGTTTATAGCATAACTTGAATAGGGCCATTATGATGGAGTATGATTATGCTAGTCAGACATGCTTCTGGAAAACTTTAATGTAGGTGAGAGAGGCAGACTCAATTACTGTAGGTCCAGTTCTTCTCCCTGCCCAGTCACCGCACATGTTCCCTGGCAGAAGGCTCAGAGAGGGAAAACTTGCCTGAGCTCAGCCCAGCCCCACCATGCAGCCCAGCAGAAATGAGGCAGGAACAGCTCTGGAGCTCCTCCTGCCCCCACCCCGCATCTTGGTGGCAGCTGGAAACAGTGGGGACAGTGGCGGTGGCAGGCAGGGAAAAGGGTGAGTGAGAGGGGATGGAATGTGCCACTGAGCACAGAAGGGGAACCAAGGGAGGGAGGTTCTTACTTCATTTGAGGACTTAAAAGTATCTGGTTGCTACTTGCATGGCATGCTCTGCCTGTCCTGGGGCAAAGGGAGTGGTGTAGGGA
>NW_005842524.1:857946-869475 GCF_000455745.1 Alligator sinensis
GGGAAAGATTGGAGCAGGGGGGTTCCACGCATGCAGCACCGGTTACTGCTTCTGCACCCCACTTTTACAAAATCCTTTATCTATCTATAATTAAGATATTTTCCTTAATATTCTGTGTTCTCCGTAATACGTTGCCATTTATTTTTTTGACTACTTCTGTATCCTGAACATAGGTGTCGATTGAGTTGTCTGTTATGATTTTCAGATCCTTATTCTGGGTTAGTAAAGTTAATTTGGCGCACAGTAAATTGTAAGCGTAGTTTAAGTTATTGTCCCTTCCAATCTGCATTAATATGCATATATCTCAGTGCTGAATGTTATCTGCCAGAATATTGCCCATTCTGCTAGCTTCGCTACATTCTTCTGAAGTTCATCACAGTCCTCTCTGAACTTGACTGAAGAAAATTGTGTCAGATTTTGCTACTTTACTGGTTAAGCTCCCTTTTCAAGATCACTAATTACAATTTAACATCATAATATTATACTGGTTCTAGTATAGAACCATGTGTCATCACACTGACTGTCATTACCCATGATGAAAATGGATCATATAATCTCTTTTCTTTTTGCCTACTAGCCAAATTTTGATCAATGAGAGTACTTTGCCTCTCACCTTGGTTCAATTTTGCTCTTAAAGTAGACTCCACATATTTGTGCACTGATCTCAGAAGTCACAAATCCAGAAGCAAGGCAATTTTTGAAAATGCGAGCTAAGTAAATAACAAGCATATATAATTATAGGAATCCAAAGGGGAATAGGGAAAGGAAGCCAAACCAAGCCGATGTAACAAGCTGAAAGATCTCAAATAACCTGTCTCTTCAGTGGCTGTACCGTATTTTTTCCTTTTGTTGCTGTATTGTTGTGATTTGGATCCCATAATTTTTCATAATTTTAATCCAGTTTTCTGACTGGTATTATTAGTGAATATGATTTTTACATATTGGCTAGGAATTGATGTTTCACTAAGGCCCCATGCAGCCCCTGCCTCATGGCTTGCAGCTCACTGAAAGCAAGGCAGATTGAGGATGCAGAGCCAGCCAAAACCACACAGTCTGAGTAAGACCTAGTTGGCTGTTCTGAATCATCACAAGTTCTGGGCAGAGAGTCAGCCAAGAACTGGTTTTCTCCTCAGTTTTGTATAAATACAAGATGTTTCCTCGGGCAAAATATTATTAAGGAAAAAATCATGTTTATTTGATTTTTCTATTTAAAAATGTCATGTATTGCATGAAAATATGATTAATACATAAAGCTACCATCTGGGGAAATCTGAAAATCCTTCTCTGGTGCTTCCTCCATCAACTTCATTTCTCAATGAGAATTGGTTTCAGGGTAGCCTGTTTTTTGTTTTGTTTTATTCTACAAACAATATGATCATTAGGATACAAACAGTTGATGTCAGTTTGGCGTATTGCACTGAAATTAGCTTTGGAAATTGTCATTTCATTTGAAGTAATAATAGTTTTAAAAAACACTTAAGAATTGTTTCACAGTTCTTCCATAATGTGATTTGAACTGTTAACATAATTTAAAAAATTCTGCAGTTGATTAGTGCATTTTGTAGAAATCTCGCTTTGAGGTGTTTTGGCAAAAGTTAATGACAAATAGCATTTGATGATCCCAAGTGTGTATTGTCAAATTGATTTGAAGAAAGGTAAATCATTTTAAAATAGGTCCCTGAGCTGAACAATAATATAAAATTGTGTATGTGCCTCTTAAGCCTAAAAATACTATAGATAAATAAAACTTGAATAGCACTGAGGAACTTATGATTCCTGGTCTCGTTCCTAGTTTCCTCATTCTTCTACTCTCCTCTGCTCCCAGCCAACCCTCAGGTTCATCACTCTTTAATACAATGTGGTGGGAAGCCACTGACCTGGTTACCTGCCATGTTTCTAGACAGTGCTGAACCTACTGATCCTGCTTATTCTATCTACTTTGTATTTTGGTGCCTCTAACTCTGACAACAGCACTAATGGCTTTAGGTAGCATGTAGGTCCCTCCCATTAGTTCCCTTTATTGTTATATGCACTGATACTATGGAGCAATGATTGGTTTGCAGTGCTTAATCTACCAAAATTTTTCTGACTTGCTCATAGCCCTTCATCACTTATATATCTGAGGTTCATGGCAAATAGGATGATTGGAAGGCGAGACATAATAGAGACAAATAGAAGTAGGGATACAGGGAGAAAGAGTAGGCATACAGAAATTAAGGTCAAGTTCATGCTACTTCTGTGGCAGTGTCAGGATTTAGCTACCTCTCTGTCTAATTCTCAGCTCTCTCACCTGCTTCTCAGTATCACCATCTCAAACACACCTCAGGGTGCTCAGAACAATAATTATCAAGCCTTTTTGGGTATGTAGTTCTAATTCCTATAGAATCGTTTATGTGCCTGTGTTCTGAGTTTGGACATTCATTAACTGAAGTTACATACATATATAAAGGAATGTAATGGCTTCTTACCACTATCTTAGAGGAAGGATAGTGATTACATCCAACAATTTCAGCAAGGTTCAACTCAACCTGTAAGGGCTTTGTTACATGTTGCACTTTGAGCTGCTCAAATGTTGATTGGTGTTAGTGCTAGGTCAAGTTTGGAGCAGTCACACCCTGAGGCTGAAAACCTTCCCTGATTGTCCCCCACCTGCACAACCGTGACTTGCCATTAGAGGGCTGTTGAGCAGGGGTCTGACTGAGTTACAGCTATGAGTTGCCACTATGGGACTGGTGATCCAGGACAGGCTTCTATCCCTGCACTAAGTGGGAGTATGAGAGAGTGGGTTGGAGATTGGAGGCAGGAACATGAAGCTGGGAGGGAGGCAGAGAGTTAATGGGATGAGAGTGGGTAATGAAATGGCAGATGGAAAGAAAATGAGGGTGGGGAAAAGGTGGGGAAATGAAGGGAGTCAGCCACTGAAGGATAAAATAAAAAAAAGTAAAAAAATAATTTTAAAAGAAATTAATAGGAAATAAACTCATAATAGGAAAGAGCTCATATTTTAATAAATTGGGATTTGTGACTGGGGTATAGGGGGTGTGATCTTGTTTCCCAGGGTGGCTGGGAGGGAAGGTGCTTTTCAGGGAGCTACTATCCTTGACCTGGAAAGGAAGCCCCAGCTCATGGAGACTGGATCCAGCCCCCAACTTGCCCCCCACTTCTCCTCCCCCATCCCACCCCTTTAGACCCCACTTCTGGACCCATCCATGCCCGGCAACCTGGCTAGCTGGCATATGCCCTGCATACTGTTTGCAAGGGGTTGCACTCCCGCAGGTGAGATAGTCGCACTCCCACGGGTTGGGAGGGGGAGTTGGCTTGATGCCAGAACCATCCCTTGGGCAGTAGAGTTCAGGAGGTGGAAAGTTTGTCTATACAGAACAGAAGGTTGGGATGGGGACATTGTATCCTGGGATGCTGGAGGACTGAAGCTTGGGTGGCTCATCTGTGAGGAGTGGCCACACATTATTGGGACACAAGCTGGGTAATATGGATCAGAGATAAACCTGCCCTGGAGTGGTGTAATTTTAAGTTGCCTACAGTGTGCTTAAAGGTAGTTTCAGGTGTTAATGCATGCACAATCCAGGAGTTAAGAGCCCCAGGAATCACCTAAAATTAATGTGTAAGAAAGCCCTAACAATACATTGCAGGATGTTCCATACTCAGTATTCCCTCTCTTATGAGGGACTTCCCACCAAGAAAATATAGTACTAGATTCTATAAAGAATGAGAGAACATGATATACTTATATATTCCATAATTATAAAGGAATTCACATCCTATTCAGAGCATGTCATCATTTTACCATCTGTCTTTCCTTTTTTGGTATGCTTCTCTTGGTACTATGGCCAATGAGTTAGAACACATGAATTTAGAACCCTGATGTATTTCTGATGATTTGCAGCACACACAGTAGAGTAGTTCTTTATTCTTTTTCCCATTGTTGTTGGGCTTTTTGTTTAAAAGAGTATGCACATGTCCAATTATAGGTTCAGATGATATCTGCCTTATTGCAAAGTAATTCTTCATCTATCTTCTATTCTACCAAATTTTCCAAGCAATTCTATTTAAAAAAAAAGAATTATTTTGAATCCAACATCACGTGAACAGAATGTCATTTGAGAGTTCCATTTAACTCTCCATTGTGTAAGATTTGGCAAGAGTTCCAAAATGTTCATTTCACACCCAATACAAACCATGCAACCAGCAGTTACAGATTTCATTATGAAATAAGAACAAGTCAGGAAACTTAGACAAAAAAGACCATTATGGACCTCTTCAGATATAGCAAAAAATTAGATTGTATTATGAGTTTAATGCAAGATTCCCAGGCCTGCATAACTCCTAATGCAGTCTCTGTCTCCAAATACAGAGAGATTCATGTGGACTTCAGTTTTATTGTGAAAGATCTATATATCTACACTGTAAAAAGAATATTTAAGCAATATGAAAAAAGGAGTACTGCTGTGCTGAATTAGATCAATAATCTCTCAGGAAAAGCATCCTGTGTTTGGCAGTGGCCAATCCCAGCTGCTTCAGCAGAAGGTGCAAGAAATCTTGCAGTTGATGCTTAAGGAATGATAGGCATAAAGAGAAAAAACATTCCTACTCCCATTCTTCCACTCCCGCTCTTGCTATAATTTGGTTATATCTGTACCTTCTGAAACTGATCTTCTTAATTTTTTTTCTTGCTTCTAATCATATCTATAATAATTTTGGTTGTTCTTCCATGCATATAGCCATTTAATCCTTTTCTAAAGTCCTATTAACATCTTCTTTTTAATAATATCTGGTACCCGTGATTTCTGTAGACCAAGTTTGCAATGTCATTTGGGAGGTCTTGTTGTCAATGTCTTCTTGGGTCCGTACATTTGACTAAAAGAAGCTGTCTTACATATCACAGAGTTTGCAAAAGCTTTAATGATGGTGACAGATCTCTTTGCTTTTCTGTGTAGGAAAGCAGACAGTAAGCTCACACAAAACTTTATTCTTTTTGTTCAGAAGTCTACTCTACTAGTTCCTCTCCCAGTGAACAGAGGTGAATTTGAAAAGGAAAATGTGTTGCATTTCTGTTTGATGGGAGTTGAGACAGGGTGTTAGAAAGCAATTACTTATTTTTCAGGTCTAATCTTGTCTTTGAAATGAGGGTCGGACTAAACTTACTGGGATTACATTTAAGCCAGCCTGAGAAACTGTCAAGAAAAACAGTAAATTAGGTCTACATGGAGCAATTTTGTTTTTAACATAGGCAACCTTATGCTTATTACATGGAAATAGAGGCTCCTAATATTAACCCAAGCATGTTTTTTTCATTTCTCTTTTATACAGTCATGTGCTTTTGATTTGTTGGTAGCCCATAAAAAATAATGCTTTCTTGTTTGTCTGCCTGCTAATATCAGCAGCAGTTTGAGCCAGGCTGGAGCAGGTCCCCAGCTGGCTGGGCTGATTGGGCACAATTTACACTCCCGGTCAGCATCTACACATGCATTTCAGTGCAGTTAAGTACTTTGCCATAAGATAGTACTGTCCCCAGCAGTACTAGCCTTTGGTGGAGTTAATTAGTTTACTGCACCCTAATATCGGTGCACATGTAAACAGTGATATTGTACTGGGCATGTCTACATGTGCACATTTAATGCACAGTAGCTAAATTTAAGGGACATTAAGGGTGCACATCTATGCATGCGTGCATTTAATGCACCTTAAAATGACGATTTTAGGCTATGCGAGCCTAAATTTGATACCTGCATGAAGCAGGTATCAAATTTATGTGTGAATAGCTAAATCGCAATAGTGAACATGTAGACACGCTCATGTGCATTAACGCAGTATGTGTCCATTGACTTGGGACTAACTTTAGTCCCAAATTGATCCTCACCTGCGTTAGTGCGCCTTAGCGCGTGCACGTGTAGACATACGCCTAAATTGCCTTAATGCGCATTAGACTAATGTGCATTTTTAGATGTGCATAAAAGCACATGTAGTCATGCCCACTGCGGAGCTCATTAATCTACTTTGCAGTAAAGTGCGTATATAGATGCACCCCATGTCTTGAAATCTAGAATTAGTTAACAAATATTTTTCTGTTATCCCTGGGTGGTGATTTTCATAATTAATCATTATCCTTAATACTGCGTGGCTAGCTTTTGGAGATCATTCCATGCTCTATTTCAAAGGTGGTGAGAGAGTTTTCAAGGGCAATGAATTAGATAAGTGGTATTAATATTAATGTTATATATTTTAAATTCCATCTGACCACTTCTGCTGCACAAGTGGTCTAGCATGAAAGACAGAGACAAATTGCTGTGTGTGCATACTGCTACATGTATGTGAATGTTGGGGGAGGAAAGAGAGGCATAACAAAAGCAAAATAACTCCAGATAATTACAGCGGTACCTCATCCCCTTAGGCAGGAAAGCCCTAAACCAAATAAGACAACTTTGAGCGGAGGGGTTTTAAACAAAACAAAAAATACCCCACAAAATGAACCCTAGGTTAGAATGAAAAAAGTAGAGATATGAAAGATATATTTTTCCTCTCTTTTGTCTTTTAATAGTGCGGCTTCATGACAGCATATCGGAAGAAGGATTCCATTACTTAGTCTTTGACTTGTAAGTATATATTTTGTATATGTTTTCATGGGTTGGAAATCTAGTAGCCAGAATTTTCTCGTACATCAAACATATGCACATTTTCATACATCGGTTTGTACAGGTCAGTGTGTGTATATGAGGAACAAAACACATACTGATCAGCTGCATGCACAAATGTTTTGTTTGTATGTGTCAGTGAGGCTATTACATGTACAAAACTTTGCATACATAAACACTAAAAATTGTACAAAGGATATTTTGAATAACTACTGAAGCTGATATCAAACTACAGTATGTTTTGTAAAGACTTGTTAACCACTGCTGTGATTTCCCCCCTTCCTCCCCACCCTGAATCTTACTGGTAAAAAAAAGTGTTGTTTTTATTTTTAATTGTATTCATTTTCAGAAAAATTAAATATTTTCAGAAAAATTTAATATTTTCTACTTGCAGATAATAAAAGATTTTATTTTTATATTGAAACAAGAAAGTTCCTTCTTTTGAGTCTTGGCAGAAATTATAATCATTATAAGGGTATAAAACATAATATACTAATCATAATAAAATAAAGTATCTAGACTTGCTGGTGAATTAGAAACGGGGCTAGTAGTATCAACTGCCATTAAAGTTGATCAGCACTTTCTTTGGCAAAACCTCATTTTCAGCTGCATCTAACTTGGCTAAACTACCAAACTTGGGCTGAAATGTTCAGCTTAGACAGTACCAGATCATCCAAACCAATTTTTTCCATGGGAACACATTGATCTCTATTAGATTTTTAAATAAACCAGCCTCAATACCTACAAGCTCACCCATCTTCATAGTGACTCAGCTTAGCAGGCTATGTAGAATCCGGCCTCCAACTCTTTTTGGTGTCCCAACTCATCAGCCACCCACCCAACAGGACACTATAGGCCTAAGGTTTCCAGCTCTCAAATCAGAACAGAAGAATTTTGGAAATGAAACATATTCTGCAGGACCAGAAATTCCAGTTGTTGCTCAGTTCTACATTTTTACATTCATTTCTCTGTGCCTCACTTCCCCATCTTTACTGCTTACTCATCTCATAGGGTATAGTGAAAATTAATTACAACGAAGAAGAACCAAAATAGTGAACTTCTTATTAAGGGTTTATCTCTGGTGTTACTTAGGGTTGACCTGAAGTGCTTCTCAACTCTTCTAAGTCACGTGAGCTGTTGTTCATTTATGTCTTACTTCAAGGCTATCCAGGAGGGCAAGCCACATCCCACCTCTAAGCTGCACATTGCACAGAGGCTCCCTACCACTTCACCATGTGCACGCAACCCCCAACCTTCCCGCTGCACTGCATGCCCATGACCTTCCTTGCTGCTACATGGTATTCCTACATTGGGTGCCCCACTGCTGCACTGCAAACTTGTGACCCACCCAAGCCTCTCTAGTCCCTGCCCTCCCCACATGCACCAGACTCACCCTCTGCTCACAGCGGTACCCCCTATGGTGAGAGCAGGAAGTGGCAGCTGAATGAGG
Source organism: Alligator sinensis (assembly GCF_000455745.1). NCBI lineage: Eukaryota > Metazoa > Chordata > Crocodylia > Alligatoridae > Alligator > Alligator sinensis. The sequence goes on from NW_005842524.1 coordinate 866,047, forward strand.
AAGAGGGAACCCAGAAACTCTGGCTAATGTGGAGCAATAGGGAAGTGGTGGCTGAGCAATTTAACCCTGGTAGGTCTCATGCAGCCTGCAGGCCAGGCTGCCAGTTGGACATCCCTGTCTTACCTCGTAGCCTGCAAGTTGTGTTGCTTATTTTGAAGCAGAGCCCTTCTAAGAATCTGTTTGTGGACAGCTTGTCTCTCCTCCCAGATTTGTAACTATTTCCTGGCACCAAAGAGAGAAAATGGGATTCTGAACGGCCAGTAGTCAGGAACAAGGAATGGTGGGACTACTGCTGACATTTTCTGTGGTCAAGGTCTTTATGCCCACAGAAGTACCAAACAGAAGTGCAGAAAGGGACAGAATAGGAAGCAGATGGGGGTGGATTGATGGCACGCTGAGAACTTCAGCAGAACTTCCAGATGTGGGCTAAACTGCTGCTGGTGTTTGAGCTTCGAGGTCAGAATGACTTAGATGTTCATCTGGTGTGGGTTTTAGGGAGACCTTAAGGCTGAGTCTAGCTATATCAATGTAGCTACAGCCTGGGTTAGCACTGTTCATCCTGTATACACAATGAGCCAAGGGTCACATGAAAAACTAGTAAGTTGAACATGTGCTTCATAGTCATTACTTATAATATCAGGAGTTACAGTGCATATTCCAAAAGGAGGCAAATTAACGTTGCATTGGCAATTAATTTTAGTAGTTGCTATATGGAGGGCTGGATTCTACAAAATTAATTATGTTCTTTTTGCGTAATTTTTTGTGTGGAATATACATTTATACTACTAATCAAACTTGTCTGAATGTGTTGCACAGTCAGTGCTTAAACAGAAACTCACACAAACAGTATCTGGCAAATAAATGTGAAGTTGTAGTGCATGGGGTTGTATACTTTATAATTGATGCTAGTTTTTTTTAATTAGAAGGTTTTTATTTTGATTTACAGTTTTTAAAACTAGTTTTCCTGACATAAGTGTCTTCTGTGGAATTAATTGAAAAAAAGAATTGCCCATTTTTGCTTCAGTATTTAGTGTGTAGAAGAATATTAACCATTATGCAAAAGACAAGCTATTTGAATTGAAGAAAGTATATAAGGCTGGAGCAAGTTAAATAAAATGGAATATCTTGATACCTTACAATGCTATCGGTTTTTTTACAACTCCTGTAAATATTTCTATCCAAAAAGGATTTCTTCACTCTTAGCTCTATCTACTTCTTTTTTTTTTTATATCATGTCCACAAGTGTTGTCAAGAGTTCATCCAGAGTAAATTTACTTTTACCTTTATTTGTCTTGGGGCTTCATGAATGTGTTGAAGCCAGTGAGGATTCTTTATAGGATTCTTAAACGGGTACTTGCTTGTAAGGAAGCTGCCATGTAATACTGGTTTCATCCTTAAACAGTACTCAGGCTTCTTCTTTGCCCTAAGTCAGAAAAACCTACTCTACCTAGCCTGGCTGCCAGCAGTACACATTGATGATATATATAAAAGTGATGCTTGGAAAGGTAAAACAATTGCATGACTCAGAAATAACTTTGCTATAGAGGAATTATAATCCAGAGAATACATGTGAGTAAATAGGTATGGTTATTTCTACTTCATAAATATGTCTATGTTTGCAAAATTGAAAGATAAACCTGATTTTTTTAGAAAAGAAGAACAATTCTCTGAATGTTTTATTCCTGTTTAATGGCTTTACCAACCCATATAAAGAACTTGATTTTGATACTATTCCTGCAGAACTCCAAATGCACAGCATGTAATAAGGAACTTGCTTTTTATAGCAACACTGGACCTTCCTCAAATTACCATTTCATTTCTGGAATGACAAAACTGAAAATCTTTTGTAACACTAGGAAAAAAAAAACATTACTCTGCAGCCATCTCCTTCCTGTTAGCATTCTTTTGGCTATATCAGCATCTGTACTATTGAGAAATAAAGTACAGTACATCTAGTATTGACATATCAGCTAATGCAGAGACAGCAGCCAAACGGATAAATTTGACTGGAAGCAACTGTTTAATCTTTTTTGCCTGTGGCATATCCATATATCAATACCTTTGTAGAGTCATGACCTGTTTCTACTAATTGGTGTTAGAATACTCCATTTAGTCATGGGAAGAGAGCTTATCATCTTGAGCTATGTGTAACCTATACTCAATGTGAAAACAAATTTACTTGTACTGGTGTCACATATTCTTCTCCAAGAAAGACAGATTTTTCTACCCATATAAAAGATTGCTGTTCTTCCATGGGTATAAGTAGATGTTAAATGCTTGGGAGTTTTTCTACAAAATGGTTTTTTAATCAGAAAACATAAATTTGTCAAAATTTCTTACAGAACTGTACTGCTTCTTTGACAAAATTTTGTCAAAAAGAGTTTCTCAGCTTCAAGGTGATATTCTGATCAAAATCAGAAACCTTATAATTGCTAAATAGTCAATTTTTGACACTATACCAACTGTAGTAGTATCTGTTGTGTTTGTACATTAAAATAATTGTGAAGTGAAAGGAGTCTATCATCTAATTATGGGTCCCATGTAGGACAGAACTTTCAAAGGTGTATAAATATGAAATGGGTAGCTTATACCTAATTTCTTTAATTTAGATAAAGAGAGAGCTATATTCTGTCCTCGCACCAGTTTAAATGTGCATGAACTCTGTAGACTTTAGAGTCAAAGGTATTGTCTTGGGGAAAAAAAAATATACCTGCCAAACCTTCTGTAATGTGTAGTTACAGACCTGCAGTTCTCCTTGGGAATGTTTGATTCAGTTTTTGGGTTGGTCTAATAAAAGATATCAGATTCACACAAGGAACCTTGTCTGCCTATGTCCTTAGACCAACACGGCTACAACCTACACCCCTGATTCAGTTTTTGACCTTCTTGACACTTTATGAGAAAAGTGCATTGCAATATGTATATATACAGGGGTGTGTATATACCCGCACACAAATGCATACAGTATTTAAGATGTTGTGAAATAATCCATCTGAATTTGAAAAAAAACAATAACAAAAAGTAACAAAGGAAAAGTAGGAAATGTAGTGAATGCATTGAAAATATGGCTTTTTGAAAGCCTGGAGCAATATTTGTTTCATTCCCAAAGCACTTTTATCTTGTTAATAGGGATGCAAGATTATTAATATTATTTTAATGTTTAATATTATTTTTTTATTTTAATTATTAATATTATTTTTACATTTGAACTAGAAAATAACTATTTTAAAATTCACTAAAGCTATGGATAACTAGTGAAACTTTAAGACTTTGTAAATTATATACTTTTAAAAAGGCAGACAAGGTTCCTTGGGTGAATTTGATATCTTTTATTAGACCAACCCAAATGGTTGGAGAATAGTTATTAAGCAAGCTTTCGGGTTCAAAAACCCTTCGTCAAAGAGCACACACCAACTGCTGCAGCTTCCT
>NW_005842524.1:870115-873569 GCF_000455745.1 Alligator sinensis
TAGTATACCTCATCCAATGCACCAAATGCCCTGATGGAAGATATGTAGGAGAGACCAGACAACAACTGCGCACCAGAATGAATGCATACTGGAAATCTATCAAAGACAGAAACACCCAATTACCGGTGGGGGCACATTTCTCACAGGAGGGCCACTCTCTCTCCAATCTCTCAGTCTTGATCCTCAAGGGAAATTTACACAACACATCCCAGAGACGAGCCTATGAGCTCCATTTCATCAACCTGCTGGATAGTAGAGATCAGGGACTAAACACAGACATTGGATTTTTGATACATTATAATCTGCCCGGCAACTGACTCCCCAGCCCAGCCCCTGGCCTCTTTACTTTTCATTCCATCCAGGAAGAGCACACACCAACTGCTGCAGCTTCCTTAGCCTGACGAAGGGTTTTTGAACCCGAAAGCTTGCTTAATAACTATTCTCCACCCATTTGGGTTGGTCTAATAAAAGATATCAAATTCACCCAAGGAACTTTGTCTGCCTATATCCTTAGACCAACACAGCTACAACCTAAACCCCTGCATACTTTTTAAAATGCTTCAATGACTGCTTGTTTGAAAACTGACTGGAAATAAAAATTATATAATGCTTTAAATGCTACAAAAATACCTTGTCTGTGTTCCATTATTATGGACACTACATACTTGCTTCTTTTCTTTCTTTCTTTTTTTTTTTTTTTTAACTAGAGCCTGACTGTGGCATAGCACTGTCATTTCACCCACACAGTGTCAGTCCTTTATCTTAATGGCTGCTGTCAGACTGTGTGGGATTAAATACTACCATGTCTTTATAAAATCCACTAAGATTGCATCCTACACAATAAAGGGATGGGACTGAACTTTTTTCTATGAAGAGGAAAAGGGATTGTTTTCACTATCTGCTGATTTCTTTACAATTGCTGCCGCAGATAATTCTGCCAGTCAAAACGAAAAGTTTTCTGTTTTATTTATATGCTTTAATAGCAGTCATGCTTTGATCTGAAACAACTTTGTTTGGTGCATCTGTGCCCTAATTTAAATAACTAATGAAGCTCAGTAAGGTATGGTATCAAAGTTATCATGTGGTAGAATAGGGCTGTCCAACATCTTTGTGACTGGGGGCTGTACACACTGTGGGCCACATCAACATGGGCTATGGGACCCCCAGCTGCTTCCCTTCTGCACCAGGCATGTAGGCACTCTCTACCTCCACGCCCCCACAGCACCCTGCACATGGGCACTTCCCCCTCCTCCACTGCACTAGGCATTTGAGGGGCCTAGTGCAGTGGAGGAGGGGGAAGTGCCCATGTGCATGGGTGCTTCCCATTCCTTCCCCCTTACAGTAGGCATGTGGGTGCTCCTCCCTGTGGCCTGGTGCACATGGGCATAGGTGCCCCAGCCTCATCCTCACTACTCCACTGCTTCTCCACTACTGCACCACACTGATGCCCTGTCCTTTTTGGAACCTCTCAAGTTATGGATAGACATTGTGATGGGTTTGAGATATTAACTACTTGATAGGAAACTTCAACACATTATGCCACTGAGTCACTGTGAAAATCAGTAACAGCAGTTCTGGAAACAAATGTGTTCTAATTTGAATAACTAATGAATCTCAGTAAGGTATGGTGTCAAAGTCAGCAGGCATGCTCGTACAGTGCAATTAATTGACACGGAGCCAAGAAATTGTGCTCTGGTTCACTGGGGTTCACTCTAGTTCACAAAAAATGTGTTGTAGTGTTCATCTCATCCCTGACATGAGAAGAAATATGGGAATTACAGGAATTTCCAAATCATCTAATCTACGTAGTTGTACTGGAACTGGCTTTTTGGGTAAACTGAAAGACTGTGGATATATTTAAGACATGACCTTAGCAGTCATTTAGATAAATTCCCATTTAGTATTTATTTACATTGACCTGTTTTTCTTCTTCATAAAACATTTCCAATAAGTGTATGTGTACACACACACACTCTCTCTCTCTCTCTCTCTCTCTCTCTCTCTCTTATTCCTTCCCTTCAGACCTGTGAGCTCTCAGGTAAAGAAAAGGGATGGAGTGAAATCAGGAGCAGAACGGTTGCATCTGAGGTTGTGGGTTTCAATGTAAATCTTATTATGGAGCAGGATTGCACTAAGCAAGGCACTGTACATAGCAGAAAGAAGGCCTCTTCCCTGAGTTATGCATTTCTTTGTAGAGGGAATAAATAAAGTGGCAGTGCTTCAGCAGGTGTCCTGTGCAAGATCAGAAGCTGCTCATACATGCCACATTTTGCATGTGCACTGTGCAAGATCTTGTTTGTATCAAAAAGCTCCTTATATACAGTCTAGTGTCTGAAGGTTACTTACTTTCTTTATCATGTTACCATAAGCTTTCCAGAATCTTTTAGAAAGATCTAGTAAGCTAATGCTCTGGGGTCTTTGGCTTTCATCAGGCATTTCAGTTTCAGGTAGTTAGACATTCTCTACAGAAATTGTGCAAGATCAGTGAAGTTCTCTGAACATTGGATCATGCTTTAATTTAATCTTGTTATGTGTGTGCCAACCTTGCAGCCCCAGAAAGTAGCACAAGAAACAAGTGGGAGTTCCCTCTTTTATACAGAAAATCATGGGGCTTAGGGTCACAAACCAACAGGCCAGAGGGAGGGAACACATAAAAGATAAAGAAACTTCTGGCAACATATTCAACACCTTAATTTCCTCCCCCCTTCTCTTCCCCCACCCCACGCACAACTTATTTAGGTATTCCTAAATAAGCCCCTAGAGTGCTTAAACAGTAGCCTGCAGTTTCCCCAAGTCGGAGTCCAGCTCCTTCGGTCCACAATCCTGGCTGACTGAGCCAGTGAGATCTCCAGGTCCACTGTGCAGGACTAACCAGTTCCATGTCCATGCTGCTCTCCTTCTCCTTACTGCAGCCTCAAGATTCCTCTTCCTTGTTCCCTTGCTTTCCATTCCCTGCAGGTTTCTGGGAGTTGCAGTCCAACTTCACAGACATCACAGCTCTGCAGACTGCCCCCTGGTTCCACCTTCTGTTACACACATTACATATAGCAGGCAATCATCAACCCTTCTGGATCACGGTGTATGCATGCAATGTCACCAGGACCTTTGACATGTATGACTAGGCAGTAGTATGAAGAAGTAGAAGCCCAAACCTTCCATCCTTCCTTGAGACCATCAAGACAGAATCCAAAGGCCAGACCAAGTCCAGATGTTCAGTGCCTCAATGGCTGTAGCTGTATATATGCACCAAGGAATCGAATCTGGGTGTCCCATGTGGCAGGTTCATTACATCTGATACACACCAAAAATATATACTGTATACTCTGCCAACCATCCCTTTCTTGGGAAAACGTCTATCTACATTGGGCAGCTCAAGTCCATCTGTCCATAGTATGTAAGTGGTTTACAACTGAAGGTCTATGAAGTGAGTTTGACTTTGCAGGAACTTGTCAGG
>NW_005842524.1:873767-878914 GCF_000455745.1 Alligator sinensis
AGGAATGCATTGTGACCACTTTGATATTAGATTGCAGTGGGAAAGGGAAGAAGGAGATTACGGAATAGTGTTCCTTAATAGTGAAGCAAGAGCCAGTTGCACTACTAATGTAGAGGACTCTATAGGTTTGTAAAAGAGCCAGGTCTTTTTTTAGACACCAAAAGGTATAGCTAAGTATCTTACGAGACAGAAAATACCAGTAGATGCCTGTCTGCATCTTAAGGCAGTTAAATACTTTAAAATAAGATAAGAACATAGGGCTCAAAGGCATGTGACAGAGACTTTTTTTTCCTACCATTTTTTCCTAATTCTTTCCTTCAGAGTTAAGGGATGCAGAAATGGCTGACTGTGTATTTAATTGTCAGTAAAGTTCACCTGTTTGTTTTGCTTTGCTTTTCCATCTATTATCACTGGCTGTGGCTGCCAAGTAAACAGCCAATATTAAAGAAATTGAGGTAGTTTCTCCTTTTCTGTCTTCTTTTAATTAGAATAAGCTACATTTTTGTGTACTTTTTAATTGAAAGCTGCTTTCATAATGAAAGTATTTTATGTTCCTTTTTGGCTTGGGTCTAAAGTAAGTGTTCTAATGAGCCACACACTGAAAGGAAGTTTTTTCTCATTCATCTTAATATGGGAATGTTTTTCCACCCTCCTTCCCCCCTCTTTTGCCAAAAGCATAGCAAACGCACACAAAACAGAAGCTACCAAAGGTATTTCATATTTGCATTTATCAGGTGTTTTGTGCCTTAAAAATTGTGCAAGTATCAAGTGTAGAAGGCAAAAGAAAGAGAGAGAGTCAGGCAATGTGTCTGTCTACCACTTTGTAGCAGGCTGTATATGATATACAATCTGTTATATGTAGCAGGTCAACCCAACCCAGAAATTTCAGGATATATACTAACCACCAGATGAAGACAAAAAAAACAAAACAAAAACTTTTCCACAGCCTTCCACTGGTAGCTGAGCAGTACATTTTTGTGCCTCAGCTGAGTAAAGATCAGACTACAAGTTTAGCCACAACAGGTTGGTGTGACTGCAATATAAGAAGATTTTTTTTTAATTTCTGAAAATTTGAAACCACCTGGGCTACTTAATCTTTCATAATTAAATACAATTAAGTATTGCAAATTAAGGAAGTTCATTGCAATGTACTTATTTGGCTTTTCAAATAACTTAATGTAAACTTTTCACATTGTATTTTGGCCTAAGTGATCAGATATCTAATTTATTAATACTGTGTGTTATAAAGGCTTTATTTGATTCAGGGTTTTTGGTTGTAGCCATGTTGGTCTAAGGTCATAGGCAGGCAAGGTTATTTGAGTAGATGTGATATCTTTTATTAGACCAACTGAGTAGCTGAAAAAAAGTTATTGGCAAGCTTTCAGGCACAGTCACTCTTCTTCAGGCATAGGGAGTCTCTCCTGTGCTGAGACTCCAAGAAATGAGAGAAGCTAAAAGTGTGGCAGGATGTCAGTGAAAATGTGAATAGGTAGAAATTAGAAAGACAAAAGGTAAAGCAAAGAGGAAAAGCAAAGTGGGGATGGGGAAAGGGAAGGTGAAGAGAGAAAGGGGAAAAGAAAAAAAAAGGCTGAAGGGAGGCATTATAGTGATTGAATACAAGGTAGAAAAGAGGCTGTTAGTGAAAAAGAAAATAGATCAGGAAAACGGGACTGAGAGAAGTTCAGTGTGAGAGGATGTAGTGAATATATAAACAGGTAAAAAGGAGAAACAAAAGGTGAAGCAGGGGAGAGAGGGGGAAGAAAGCAGGGGAGAAGAAAGGCCAAAGGGAAATATTATAGAGGAAGTAATACAGGGTAAGAAAGAGACTCTCAGTGAAGAAGGAAATAGTAAGAAATCAGGGAGACAAAGGGCAGAAAAGTGGGGAAGGGTGGGGGAGAAAAGCTGGGGAAAAGAACATGAATGACACATGCCCCCAGAGGCGGGGGGTGGGGGGCACGGCGACCACCCACAGGCAGTGGCAGTGGTCTCGGGGGTATGGCAGCAATGAGGGGGGAGCTCCTAGAGGTGGCCACGGTGGTGTGTGCAGCAGGTGGGAGGTGGCGAGCACCGACCAGCAGTTGGCAACCACCCGCAGATGCTGCTGGCAGTGGCCAACAGCAATCAGTGACCCCCTGCAGATGCCACCGGCGTTGTCAGCAGCCGGGGGGGGGGGGGGGGGGGGAGGGATAAGTGGCGACCGCATGCAGGTGCTGCCGGCAGCGGCGGTGGCGGCATATCACAGGGGGTGGCAAATCACCGCCCATCTCAGGGGTTGCACATGCACCATCATGCACCCCCTACATGTTGCCGGTGGAAAAGAAGAATATAAGAGGTCAGGTCAGGCAGGTACTTGGTGAACCAGATGGCAGGCAGGTTGTAGTGTGTCGTAAAATCAATGTCTATATTGAGTCTGTGATTTTTTTGTATACAGTAGATTTATGAAGTGAAGTTCTAAGGCTTGTCTATGGAAGGCGTTTTATAAGTTCCTTTTGAGGATTAGAACTGAGAGATCGGAGGGAGTGATTGTCCTGTGAGAAGTGTGCCCCCACAGCTAGTTGGGTATTCTTGTCTTTGATAGATTTTCAGTGTGCATTTATTCCAGTGCACAGTTGTTTGGTTTCTCCAACATATTTGTATTTGATTCATAATCTGTGATAAAATATGACCATTTTGTAGAATTTACATCTAGCAAGCACCTTGCCCATATCAACAAATCAGGGCGAAAAGATTTGAAGGATGCAAGAGAATGGTATATAGGCATTCCTTACAAGTAGCTCCTTTTAACTCCTGTGTAGGTATGCAATCTACATGTGCATATTTTCCTTTTATTTATATTTTTGCTATTGTCCAGGGTAGTGAGAATTCTAGATACAACTGATATAAGTGGTTGCTACTCACTGTAATAGATGGTATTGCACATGGTTAACACCAGCCTTGAACTTTGTTGGAAAAGGCTGACATTGTAATTAGGATAGCAGCCTCTTAAAGGTGGAGTGGAACATAGGACTGGAAAGGACCTTCTGTACAATCAAGTTCCAACCCCTTCTGAACTATGGCCACATGCAAGCACTACATTTGTATCTGGAGAATCACACTTCTGGTAGAAGCCCTCAGTGTATTAACATTCACACATTTTTTTCCCAAACCAAAAATTACACTTCTGGGAGAAAATTAACCAAATTCCAACTAAGTAGAAATAGCTCCCAGGAGAGTTTCTCCTGGGAGAATGAGCATATGTACACTTATTCCAATAAAAGCAATAGTATTGTCCTTCAGCATCCGAGCATGCATTATTCTGCAGCCTCCTCACCCCCACACACTCCAGGGAGACAGTTTGTGGCTTGAGCTGGACTTCACTGCTCTTGCCAAGCATGGAGCACATCCCTCCCACTGACTGTCTTAGGACAAGGAAAGCTCTGCCCCTTTCACCCATTGCTTCACTCCAGAGCTCCAGGGAAACACAGGGTGCTGAGGCAAATGTGTTCCTTGCACATGACCCAGACCCAGTACTTAGACTCAGATCGCCATGTCCCCAGACCTAGATCCTTAGGCTCCCAGACTCAAACCCCCATGCCCCAAGGCCGAGACCGAGAAATTGACACACCTGCAATTGACAAGAGAGGAGATGTGCTTTGAGTCTCATCTCTGAAAGCCTTACTGCAGGGAGGGAGACAGGATTATAAGCAGGAGTTCCCCAGGGAGGTGTTGTCCTCTAGGGCAGCCAGGCAGTCAGCACTGTCCTGTGCAGTCAGTAGCCCTTAGCACTCTCCAACATGCTGGGGAGCCTGCAGAGTATACTAAGGTACATGCAGAAAGGCTCCCTGGCTGTGCACCATCAGCAGTGCAGGCTGTCTGCATGGCACCCACCCAGCCCCTCTAATGTTTGTACAGTGCTGTTCTGGAAGCTTTTTCTACCATGAGAACAAAACCATGGGGCTTCTATTGCTGCATTTGAATGCTTGTACATTGCCTACGTCTTACAGTCCAGTTTACAAAATGATCAAAGTTGCTTGTCACCAATATTCCTATTGGAAGGCTCATTTCCAGCTTAAATTTAATAATAGCCATTTTATGCCCATTTGTTATTATGCTGATCATGGTCAACTGTTACCTCCTAAGTCAGGGGGGACAGTTGCCTCCCCCCCCCGCTGCCAGTCAGGAACCAGGGGGGCATTCCCCCTGCAGCCAGCCAGCCATGCTGATCCAGAAGCAATGTTCCCTCTAAGCTGGCTCTAAGAGAGAATGCTCCCCGGAAGTGCCAGCAGCATGCCTGGAAGGGCCAAGAACGCACCTGGAAGGGCCAGGAATGTGCCCAGAAGTGCCAGCGCTACTTCTCCTGGTGCCCCTACTCCCCAGTCAGCGCTGTCAGGGTGGGCACCAGCGCTCCCACCTGCCCTCCCTGCCCACTGCCTAAGCGGGGAACACTACTGTGAGGGGGTGCACCAGCACTCTCACAGGTTGCGCGTGCACCCCCGTGCAGTCCCTACGCATCACCACTGATGGTGTCTTTTAGCTTAAATAGTTCTCCCTTTCTGGTGGGCAGTCCCTGACTTATGTATGGAGTATAGGCCAGTTCAGTCAAATCCCTTCTCAGTTTTGTTTTACTGATCTATATAGGTCATGCTCATTGGGTGCAGACAGAAGTGACATTTTTCTCATGATCTGTCCCCTGGAATTGCTTTACAGCCATGACCTAACACACATGCATGGCTGCAGAGCACTTTTAAAATGGCTGATTGTGCAAATAATTAACCCTCATCAAATCGGGTATTAAAGCTCTCTGCATTAGAGCATCTTAGGGAACTTTTGTTGCCTTGAGGGTTAAAGTTTCATGCAGGGTCAAGTCTGTCAGGCAGGAGGGAATAAGAAGAGAGCAGCACTGAGCTGCTGGCTTGACCAGCCTGAGCTCTGGAGGGGTAGAACAGAGTCCCCTTGCCTCGTGCCCTCCCCCCGCAACTACCCCAGCTATGATACTGGGAGGAGAAGAAACATTTATTCTTCATATTAGATTCTTTTTCTGTATCTAACACAACTTTCACTTTCAAGATGTAGCTTTCCTTGCAGATCAATTCTTTTGTCCTTCCTTATACGTACTCTGCTTCTTCATAATATCGTTTTTGAGGTGATTAGTCATCAAAATACTTGTT
>NW_005842524.1:878944-883900 GCF_000455745.1 Alligator sinensis
TACAATCTCTTTAATTTTCCTCAGGATGCAAATTCCAAACAGTTTTTGTACCTCTGACTTAAAGAAATTAAAAGCTTTATCTATATTAAAGTCCCTAAAATCTTCAATCCAATTCACTCTAATTTTCATAGATTTTATAGATTTCATAGACATTAGGGCTGGAAGGGACCTTGGAAGATCATGGAGTCCAGCCCCCTGCCCCAGGGGCAGGAAGTCAGCTGGGGTCATAGGATCCCAGCAAGAAAAACATCCAGGTTTTTCTTGAAGGCGTTCCAAGTAGGTGCTTTGAACCACCTCCGGTGGCAGTCTATTCCAAACCTTGGGGGCCCAGACAATAAGGAAGTTCTTCCTTATGTCCAGCCTGAAACAGTCTTGCAGGAGATTATAATCGTTTGACCTTGTCATCCCTTGGGGCGCTCTGGTGAACACCCCTTATAAACTTATAGGTGGCCATCAGACCGCCTCTGAGACTGCGCTTTTCTAGCCTGAAGAGTCCCATAGCTCTCAGCCTCTTGTCATAAGGTCTGTTTTCCTGACCTCTGATCATGTTCATGGCTCTCCTCTGCATGCACTGTCTCAAGCTTCTCCACATCTTTTTTGAATTGTGGAGCCCAAAACTGGATGCAGTACTCCAGCTGCGGCCTCACCCAGGCCAAGTACAATGGAAGAATGACGTCCTGGGATTTGCTTGAGACGCATCTATGAATGCAAGCCAGCGTTTTGCTCGCTTTACTAGCCGCAGCATCACATTAAAGGCTCATGTTCATCTTGTGGTCAGTCCTGACCCCCAAGTCTCTCTCGTCCGTAGTGCTAGTCAGCGTAGCACTATTGAGCCTATAAACATGCTGCAGGTTTTTCCTCCCAGGGTGGAGAACCTTGCATTTTTTGGTGTTAAACACCATCAGGTCCTCGTCCACCCATTTCCTGAACCTGTCAAGGTCAGCCTGGATTACCCCCTGTCCTAACGTGTGGATGCTTTACCCCAAAGTTTGGTATCATAGGCGAACTTGGCCAGTCTGCTTCTGACTCCAATGTCCACATCATTTAATGAAGAGGTTGAACAATATAGGTCCAAGGACAGAGCCTTGTGCGACCCCCTGGTCACAGGGCACCATGACGATTGACTTCCGTCAACCACCACCTTCTGGGTTCAACCACGGAGCCAATTTCCCAGCCAGCGGATCGTGGTGGACCCCTGGCCGCAGTTGGCCTTAATTTCTCAACCTGCTCTTTTGAAACTGACAGTTTAAACTAACTTGCTTGTTTTTGTTTCACCTTCTAAGTGAAACAGAATCAACTTGTGATTACGGGTTCATGGCTATTTTCCATGACCAGTTCTTCTCCTATTCAGTCCTCCTCACTACTTTTCAAAGCCAGGTCTAGCATCACATGTTGTTACTTCTGTGCTATTTGGTGAAATCTGTTGACAATCACATCCATAAATAACTGGGCCCTACAATTATTAGTAGCATTTATCTCTGATCTTCATCTTGGACACAGCTCCCAGCAGTTTTTTTTTCTTGGATCATATGATCTTTTGCCTTCTACAAATGCAGCCCAGCAGGTCCATAAATCTCAGCTCTTACCCTAAATCCAATAGAACCTCTTTCACAATACTTCCCCAACTAATTTGGACTGAAAACATTGCTATTCTATCCATGCTATTACTTCTTACTCCTGTATAGTTTGCCAGTCATTTCTGTATAATGGTTCCCTACCATCTTAACACTTATTTCCATCATTCCTGAATAGTGCCTACCAAATGATACCTGCATTCTAGTCATGGTTGCTGTTCTGCTATATAATATCTGGATTCACATTCTGTACTAGTATTCTCTCTCGCTGCCCAACCTACTTGCATTAGTGTGATAGCATCTCATTGTTTCTCTTTAACCTCACTAGATGAGCTTGTGAATGCAGTATATTTTTCATTTTAGCTTTCTTTTGACCCTAGTAAAAATTGTTTTAACAGAGTCACTGGAGGGGAACTGTTTGAAGACATAGTCGCAAGAGAATATTACAGTGAAGCAGATGCCAGGTAAGTCCTTGTTTCCCTGAATATTGAATATTATTAGATTTTAAACCATTGCCGTTGATTATACTAGTGTATTTACTTGTGTTTAAACCTATCACAGTGTTTGGCATCAGTTAGAGCAGAACAAATATAACCCTCAGCTACAGTTTCCTCCTGGGTTCAGTTAGGCTTGGAGGAAAGGTCCAGTCTAATGACTTGACTTCAGGACTGGTAAGGGGCAGCCCTTATGTAAATACTAATCCTTTTAAGTTAAGGGTAAAACCCACACAGAGCTGAGGATTTTGCTCTAATTCTAATCTCTTGGTGCACCCCATTGTGTCCTCAAAAACCACGTAAATCAGTTTTCCCATCTGCTGAATGGAAATACTACCTCATACGGAAATTGTGAGGTTCTTTGTTAGCTGTTTGCTAATGCAATATGTACTAAATAATACTGCTGTTCTGATTCCAAAATCTTTCCCTTCCTAAAAAAAATATTAAAAATATTATATTGCTTTTCATTAGCAAACTGTAGTAACTAGTCTCTCTATCTGTGCAAAGTTGGGATCTTTACCTATTCATTGTAAATGCTTATTGGAATAAAAAGAAATCGAAGCTTACCGTTGTTTTACTGGGGTATAGGCATATAGGTCCTGTTACCCACTTCAGAACTCTTTGACCGTCATGATGTTACACATCTGCAAACAATTCTAGTCTGTAGCTTTCCTGAATGCCCTTCTTCACATTTGTCCCATTGCTAAAAGTTGTGGGGAAATTTATTTTAAAATAAATCTGACATGATATTTTTCATCTATTTATTCCTAATACACATGGTACATAGGTGCCATATTGTAATACAATATTTAGTCAGTCTTTTGTAGTGGGGAAGACTATTTTATTATTATTATTAAGAACTTAGGAATTTCATGTAAAACAAATGTGAGAAGTTTTTTAAATAACAGCACAACACTCCTTTCATTTAAATTGCATTTAGCAGATGGCAGGAAAATATTACAGGTATCCCAAGTGTATATAACGAATGGTATAACGGGAAAATGGTGAGCAACGAGAATTTAAGCTGAATATTAAAAAGCTTCCTGATATTTTAATTGATTAGATTGAGAAATAAGTTCCCAAGGGAAACGGTGGAAACCTTATTCATTAGAGCATTTAAAACTATGCTGGACATAACATGCTGCAGGATAGAAATCTGGATTAACAACTATGGGGGGCTGAAAATATAATTGAACAATTTTTACATATCTAATTCTATGGAGACAGTTACAGGTTGTATTGTTGATGCCAAAGACCAGTGATTATGTTTAAAAATATTATTTAAAAAAATAACATAATGTTTCTGTTAAAAGTTATTACATGATGGGAAGGGTTTCATATTCATATGATATATATACTGTATAAATTAAGTGAAATATATCTAAATGTACCAAGCATGTATATATACACACATATATATATCTATATCTGTGTGTGCATGTGTGTGTGAGTATGTGTGGATGTGGGTGTATATATAGTTTGTAATTGTTTATGTGTCCCTTTAGAAATGGTTGATGGCCTTTTATAAATGCATATTCTATAATATAAAATAGTTCTTGTTCCTGAAAACCCTTATTCACACAAGCGGTGGGAGTCAGTGAGTTAGGGACTATTCACATGTGAAAGTGTTTTCAGAATTGGGCTCTACTTACTGATTTTTATGACCATCCTTTTTGAATTTCATGGCTAAAATCTTCCAGATGAGCAATATCAAGTCCATGAATGTCTAAGTCCAAGACTTCTGATTCAATGTCAAGGAAAAACTGAAGCCCTTCTCATTAACTGGAACAGTGGTCAGAGTTCAGCTGGCACTGTACATTGGTTAAAAAAAGTTAAACATGGGCACGTAAAAACAGGCTACTAATTCTATATTTTAAGCACCAAAATAAAAGTAAAAATTTTTGTCTCCAGTTTTTAATTCTCCTTTCTGTTTCACATGTGACACCAACCCAGGCTATTGTTTGACATTGCTATTTTAAATGAAGGTATATAGCTCCTGATTGAATAATTTAAATTTATTTTCCCATTGATACTGTATATAAGAAACCATTAAATTCAAAATGGCTCAAATTTGGTTATCCTTAATTTTTGTTTTTACTCGTTACTTTTACTTTTCATCCCTACAACTCTGTTTCTGACCCTCATCTTGTTTCAGAACTTGTGTTAATTCTGGACTTCCAATGATAACATGTATAGTTTTGTAAAACTATAACACTTCTCAAAAAGTAGTCAAAATCTACTAAATATTATCCTGCCCACTCATTTTTTTTTACTATTGATTTTGGTTAATATTTGATATATGTTTTAAAGATCCCCATAGCACTCAATGAAGACCTAACACAAGCTGTTCTGTCTGGTGACGTCATACATTATATGTTAAGTGTCTTTTTTTATTGTTCTTTTTTTCTTTTTTTCTTTTTTTTTAAGTTTGTGTTGGAGCTGGAGATATCTTTATATTCAGCATTGTTTTGTTCCACTTCAATGTACAATTAAAATTTGTCAGGAAATGTAAAACTGGTTTTGTTCCTTATAATTTTTTTAAGTTTTGATTTATTTTGTATTTAATGTGATTATGTGCCTTTAAAATGTTCTCCCTTCCATTCTGCCCTTGTATCTTTGCAGTCATTGTATACAGCAGATTCTAGAAAGTGTTAATCATTGTCATCTAAATGGCATAGTTCACAGAGACCTGAAGGTCAGTATCTGGTGCCCATAAATTGGATAAGAATTTTATTTTTTTCTGGGTAAGGGCCGAGGGTGGGATGGCTGAGATGTTCCCTTGCCTATCCTCCTCGCCCTCAGAACGACTAAGCGAAGAAATAATGCATGATGCGTCTTTCCAGTCTGCCAGTCTGCAGGCCTAACATACATCATGGCAAAAGGGGAAA
>NW_005842524.1:883947-896290 GCF_000455745.1 Alligator sinensis
AAGAGTTGCAAAAAGACTGTATCCTTCAAATGTGTTGGGTTTATCCCACACTAAAACATGTATGACATCCTGCTAACAGATTTCATTCAACATTCATTTCCGTACCTGCAGGTACACTTTCTCTGTGATGTATGTCAGCTTGTAGATTTAAACACCACTTCTGTTCTGAGACCGTGGGTTGCAGTAGCAGAACAACTGGTCACACATTGCTGCATTAGAGTCTGACAAACCCTCAGGCAGGAGATAATAATTACCAGCTAAATTAAACTATGAGAAGTTAATAATTTACCTAAAATACATTACTTTACAATGATTTTACTGCTGTGATTGCTAAAGCAGCAGAGAACTCTCAATAAGGCAGGAAAATAAACAAACACTGTTAAATATTGAGCATAATCTTGTAAGATGATTTTATCGGAACATTTGTCAGTATCCATATTCCGTTGTATTTTTAAATGTTCTGATCCTCGCAGTAGCGTCATCTCTTGACCGGGCCTTCTGCGTGGAATCAAGCGGAGTCTGTGTTGACCGCTACCCTCCCTTTGCAGAGCAAAGCAGGTTAAAATAAGGCAAAACCTTCACATGATAGAATCCTGCTGCTTCTGAGATAGTAGCTGCTCGATGCAAGTGATGTGTGTACATTTCTGGAGGTTGTATATTGTGTACATCCTCAGTTGTTTGCTAGTTTTGCACTTTAACCCAGTCTCTCTGAGGGTATACAGACAGTGAGTGTAAGCTTGGAACTAACACACGCCCCCTGGTGTTTGCATGCAGTCATTGCATTCAGCAGATCCTGGAGGCTGTGCTACACTGCCATCAGATGGGCGTAGTCCATCGGGACCTGAAGGTGAGTAATGCTGCTGGAGTAGATACCACACAGCTCCTAATTACTGTTCAGCTGCAGTTGTGCATGTAAAGGCAGAAGGAGCAGATTAGACTTGACCAAAACACCTTACTTTGCCAGAGAATCCACCTTCATTTAATGGATCATCACTATTTTTGCTAGAATTTCAATTAAAGACATAAAATAGCCAACTTTAAGTACTGTAGGTGCTTTCCTTTTCCTCATTCAGCAGCATAAAGATCACATCTCTTATAAAAGGAGCAAATCTCTGAAATCCGCTGAAGGAAGCCTGCTAAGCAGTCATCATGGTTTATACAATCATCTATCTGTTGATCCTTATAGACATACGCACACAAGGTATGATGATTTACAATGCATCTCCAAAGCCTGAAGACAGACAAGCAAGCTATCTGTTACAAGGTCCTCCAAGAGCTCTTACTGTTTTTCTGTCATCCCTTGATCACCATGTTGATATTTATAATTTTCACGGCATTCAGCCTTATGCCATCTCTCAATCTGTTAGCTTCAGAGTGGCCCATGGGGTGGTACAGGCACCAGGGCATGTGGTTCACAGACTAGAGGTTGTCAGTTCAAGGCTGTAGCAGAAGCACTCAGCATGGCCCTGTCATATTCCAAAAAGACTGCAAATGCTGCTAAATACCTTCTCACAAAGGAAAGGAAAAGTTTCAGAAGAGGGAAAAGCTATTTTTCACGTGTTGTGGTGTCTGCATTGTTATACAAACAGTATTCCAGTCTACCATCCCAGAGCTGCCTGGAGGGATCATGCAGTTTACAGGACTATGAATATCAAGCCATTTGAGAGAGACCTGCCAATGAAGCCTGCAAAAAAACAAACAAGCCATATGTCCTAATAGTAAAATATCACCCTCCTTGTGACTGCTTTTTCCAAGACCTGTTTTACACTTTCCATTCAGGTGGTTGAACCATGTAATACCTTTGTTTTAACCTGAAATATCTACCATTGTCTGTCCATAATGATCCTAAAGAACCAAGTTTTCCAGGATAGTACTAGTACTGAATAGAAGCTTGGGGTTGGAGCTTCCTTTGCTGTGAGAAATATAACCCCTTTCTCATTCAAACAGCCTTCCAAATGACTGGAGTACGTATAACATTCCTCTCACTTCTAAAGCCAGTTTCAAGATTCAAGTAAGGAAGTGAGATGCTCTCTCCACTTTCTGCCCCAGAAAGCACAGACACAAACTGGATAGTCTCTCAAAGCAGAAAGAGAATCCTTATCACCCTATTTATAATGAGACAATCTAAATTCAGACATAACTCAGTCTTCATGATCTCAAATATATATATAAATTAACTTTCTTTACATCAAAGGCAGATAGAAATGTATGCTGTCTGAAAAGAGAATTCCCTTTCAGAAGGAAAATAAAAGGTGGCTTCTGGTGGTTCTCTGCTTGCTATGACTCTCTTCCCTTGTAATCAGGAGTGGAGGAAGTGTGTGTTTAAGTTTGCTCAGCTTTGTATGAGATGAGTCCAAGGGGTTGTAATCCAGGAAAACAGGAGTCTGAAAATCCAGAGATTGTGATGAAATCCATAAGCACAGCTAAGCTTTTCTGAAGTTACCCTGTTTATATTGCTTTTAGAAAACATTACAATGCTAAGTCTCTATTTAAATCACAAATCCTGCTCAACATCTGGATAACATAAAGGAAAAATGTTAAATGAAAGGTGGTGAAATTTGCCCAGGTGCTTTTAAGATGCCTGTTCTGTCTGTTACTACACTGTTACTATACTTCTAGCATTAGAAGCGATAAAGGCACTGGAGCGTAGCCATACAAATTGAGAAGTTAAGGAATGGTTTCTGGTACCATCAATTAAAAAGTATATTTTTCTTCAGAGAAGCCTGAAAAAGAATGTTCTCTTATGAAACCCAGCTGTTCTCTACACTCCAACCCATGTGTGGATTTCTTACCTTGGCAAACCCAGAATTAATTGGAAGCAGAGGAGAGAATTTGTTCCTGCCAAGTTAATTTCAAAACCATTTTGTTTTCAAAATGAAAACTTTGGAAAGCTGAAAAATGTTCATCTTCTTTCCCTGTAGAAGTGGTAAAGGAAAGTGAATATATTCTGAAGTTTATGTTAAATTCTTTACAAAACTCTCCACGCAGGGAAGCTCTGGAAAAGCTCCAGCAAGGAAGCCAGAAAGGAAACTATAGGAGTCCGTCATGGCTTTGCACAGATTCTCAAGATTTTCTGAGTTTGGCAGCATCTTTTCAGCAAACCCCATCTGCATTCTGCTTTGTGAAATGCCTGCTTGTATTTTATATTTGAAGGAGAAGACCTGACTTCCTTTTAGGAAAGCATACCTTTCTTTTAAGCTTCTGAATGCAAGTTATTAGCTAAAAATGAAGGGCCACTGTGACCCCCATCAGAGTTTTAAGCTAACCAATAGAAATACTTATTCATGATATCTTTAACAAAAGTTCATAGTGCCTTTCCCTGTAGGCATTTCAAGATGTAAGCTACACGGGTACTGGCAATCAGCAGCATTGTCTCTGGCAAAAGCATGATGATTACTGCCCCCACGCTCCTCTCATTGTGAAAAAAAATAATTGCGATCATGCTCCAGATGTATTAAAAACCACACTTAACCTTTAAGAATAAAGACCTTTAGAAGTGACATTCATAAACCCTGTTAATTTATTTACAAGTAACTTTATTAATCATTACTGCCATTCTACATGCATGACTGCAGCCAAACTGTCTTCCTGAGTGCAAGTTGCTGCTTTCTGATCCAAACTATTAATTTCTTCAGTGACTCAGAAGACTATGCTGTTAAACAGTCTCCCAAGTCCTCTCCAGTTATGCATATACACTCCAGCCATTCAACGTTCATGCATGATGATTATCTACTGTGTTTCTTATTATCCTGAACTGACAGCTGCATGTTGTTTAAATGCCTGGTCCCACAAAACACTGCCCAGAAGGCTGTTGACCTTGCAATACGACTAAATGTGCTTTTTTTTATTGAAACATATGTATTATCTTATGAAAATGGTATTTGCTTAGAGTACATGAATCCCATTTGATTGGGAGATTAAAGAGCTCTAATGGAGGGGGGGAGACTGAAACGCTATTTTGAATAGGATCACATATTGTGAAGTGGTATGTGCTTGACGAATTAGGATTTCTTTGTGCCAACTGAAAACAGATGACATTTCACTGGGTTTGGATTGTTGAAGGTCACAAACAAATAAGATCATCCATTGCTTTAAGTGGTTTACATAAGCAGTGCATTCTTGGAAGTAATTACTGTAAACTTATCTATCTGAAAGCCTCTAGGAATGTATTTGACCATGTATTGAAATAGGTATGATGGGTCCTTGTTTATATCAGCATCAATAAACCACGACAAAATTAAGAAAATATTTTTAATTATTTTAGTAAATGTTGGGGATAATGTGGTTAAGTGGATATTTAAAAATTAAGAGAATGTAAAGATTTAATTTTATTCTGAGACACCTTAATCTCTATTTGGAAAAACTGTCACCAATGATGATAGGAAGAATCTTGCATTTATCAGGTTTTATTAATCCGCTAATTTTCAGTAATATAAGGATGATAGATAGAATGACTTATCTTGTACCCCTTATCAAAGTTAAATGTGTCTTTGAAAAATACCTAAACAAGAGAGATACTGAAGAACTAATGCTAGCTTTTGTTACAAGCAGAATATTTGTCAGAAAATGTCCTATTTTTCATCCTCCTAACTTGCAGAAAAAAAGTTCTTTAGAGCTGAAATTTTCCTATTTGATTTTAGAATTTTTGGTTGTAGACTGAAGGTGAGAAATCGAGGAAGGTTCATTTGATCTGTTTTTTTAGTTCAGTAAGAGGGAAAATAATTTAAGCAAACACATTTCTAAACAAAACTTTTCTAGGCATGTTCACAGCAAAGGAATTAAAAATTGTTCATATATAATTAACCTTTAGTGAAGAAGTAGCTAGGTTTTAGGAGTAATGATTAATAAGAGTTCAGTGAGACAGGAAATAATCACTTCTAAGCAAGATTTTAGGAGAGCCTATTCATAGGCATTTCCATTAATATTATAATTGTTGTTAATTAATAGCATCGCCCTAAAGCATGGACGTCTTAATGGAGTTAGCACTCTTTTTTCTGGGCACTCCGCAGGCATACACTAAAAGACAGTCCTTGTCTAGAAAGTTTACCAAGGCACCAGTTTGGTGTGTGTTGATATACAGGATTAACCTTAAGCGCATGAATAGTATATTGGAAGCCATGGTTGCCCACATGTTTAAAATAAAGTATGTGCTTATGGATTGGATCCTCAGTTTAAAACAAATAGTAATGGACCTACGTTTGTGACAACTATGACTGAGGGCCACTTCAACAGAAGTAACTGAGATAAATAAACCAAGACTGTAATTACATAAACATAGAATGGTACTTACATCTTTGAAAAAAAAAGTGATGTGATGGAAAAAACTTATATCAGGGTCGCGGCCTATGGGCCAGGTCTAGCACCTTGTCATCTGGACTGCGGAGCGCCTCACGAGTCTCTGGAGGTGCCTGCACACTGTGGGGAGCCTACATACCGGCTCTAGCATGCAGAGCAGCACAGGGCCTGATCCCAGCACTTGGGGCCAGGTAGAAGGCAGCATAGGGCACAGGAGCCTGGGCCTTGCACATGGGGCCAGGCAGAGGTGGTACAGGGCCCCAGTGCCCAGTAGAGGCAGCATAGGGTCATGTAGCCCCAATCCTAGCACATGACCCTGGGCTACAGGGTGGGGTGGTGCAGCCAGGATCCAGTCATGGATCCAAGCCCATTCCTGGGGTATGGGCCCGATCCAGCCTGCAGACCTGCTCTGCACCATTCATGGGGCCCCACTCATGGGACCGTTTCAACCTCATGGGGCTAAAAGGTTGAAAATCACTAAGTTATAGCAACAAAGGGGGAAAAAAAGAAAATAGCTGGCAGGGAAAGGGTACTACATCCCACAGTTGAATCCCAGCATTTTTTTGCATTTTTTGTTGAATTCTAAAATATTCTGCAAATTACAAAAAGATTAAGGTTCCTGGAGTAAAGTTATCTTTCGAAAAATGCATTTGTTATACAGTCTGAGAAGTATATTTAACAGGATGTACAGAGAAAGGTTAATTATACACTATTAGGAATGTTTAACTCTGGTATTACCTTAGGTCTTATTTTAAATGTGTACACTGCATGTGATGTTTTAATTCAGATCAAATCAGTATAACTTCTTTAAGTGGTTTTGGAGTTTTTGCAACTTTTTTCTGAAACACAAAACCACTAACTTGTAAAGATCAGTACAGATTACTTATAAATGTCAATTGTAGTGCATATTTCTATAACAAAAAGAGATCTCTCAAATGTGTACACCACAGTGCAAAACCATTTTCTGGTTAAAAATGCTCTGAAATTATTACTCTTATTATTGCTATGGTATTATGGTAAGCACATTACAATTTTAGTTATTTAAAATCTGGATTTGACACCTGATCCTGAAAAACTCCATACACAGATAACACCCAGAATCAAACATAGTATTTATTTCTTCATTTTTGTAATAGTCAGCTGTTAGAGACTTTGAATTTTCCATGTCACATAGGCAAATGTAATACATTTACATGACCACTCAGGTCATTTAAAATCCACTAGTAGGTCTGAACATCTGACTTAGTTCTGTTGCCACACAGGATGAGGAAGGACATCTACAGGCCAGGTGGTCCTGTAGAAACTAAAATAAAATGCTAGGAGTTTTGCACTGTGGAGGAAAAAACACATGCTTTTATTCCATGCAGCAAGGCAGTTTTTGGATTTTGCAGCATTGCCTGTAATGGGACTTCAATGGGAAAATATAAATCTTTAAAATAGTTTTTACTTATCATGTGTTCTCATCTCAATTTTTTCTCTCCCTAAATAAAGCCTGAGAACTTGCTTTTAGCTAGCAAATCCAAGGGAGCAGCAGTAAAATTGGCAGACTTTGGATTGGCTATAGAAGTTCAAGGAGAACAACAAGCTTGGTTTGGTAAGTAAACCTTTTTCTATTTTCCTCCTACATTTTATCACATATTTTTTTTCCCTCGTATTAGATCCTGTTGTTACCATCCCAATGGCAAATTTCTAATAAAAAGGGAAAAGGCAGGATATTTAAAATAGCAAAGTACGTATGAATAAGGTGCCTCTAACTCAAACAGATCCCTGTCTGCATAAGGCACAACTAAAGAAAAAGATAGTACAAGATGTTTGTAGCAGCCACCTGGTGCCACTTACAGGTGGAAAGCTCTATCTAAAAATTAAACAAAATTGGGGGGGTTACTGTCAAAGTATAAGAATAAAACTAAAAGGGATTTGTGTCAGTAATGGGTTAAACCAGTGATTCTCTAGTGTGCCATGAGATCCTTTGAAGAGTGCCCCAGGTGCAAGGAGACAAGCGAGGCAATGAACAGATAAACCAAACTTAGATTTGTCCCTGCCTGGACAATCCCCCACCCCTAATCCTTGAAGTCTAGTGAGGTATGCCTCGAGTCCAAAAAGGTTGAGAAACATTGGGTTAGACATTCTAATTTGTACATGTTTGTGCCTACTGGCAACTTTATCAACAAGTCAAGTGTTTTAAATCCTAATGATTTATATAATAGATTTTGATCATCCGGAAGTGACAGTGTTATGCTGGGGATATACATATTACCACTGAATATAATTCACCAAAGGACACATTCAGAAATAGTACAAAATACAGATGTTGTATATGGGTGACAAAAGACTTGGAAAACAGAGCAAGCATATCTCTGGGAAAAAAACCCCCAAAGTTTTCATCCTGGGATTATTTTTTTAGATGGTATTTCAAAAACAGAGTGATTTCAAATGAGTGCCCAGGATTTTACAACTCTCACAGGTCTTCATAAAATCCTGCATTTGATTTTACAGAGCTGTGATGCTTTTAAAATGAGTATCCTGTGCTACAAGCAATTCATCAGGGGCTGATATGTAAACTTCCAGAAGGATGTAATATAAAAAATTCAGCATGGTGCTGTACATATTAGGCAAAGATGAGCACTGTTGCACAATTCAACATCAAACCAAAGGGGTAACTGAGCAAGGCTTCTGGCATGAAAGCAATTTGAACAGAATTGACCCCTCAATAACAATTGACCACATATCTATAAATAAAGAGCAGGGTGGTAATTGAAATTAGGGGTGGACAGGGAGGTTCTGAAAAAGAAAAGGAAAGAGTTCACACCTTCATCCTGTAGCTCACTGGCTGATCCTCTCACAGCTGTTCAAATCCCCACTCCCATCCCTTTGGTAGGAGTCATCAGCTGAATTATAAGGAAGGTTGTATAAGTAAGACTCGTTTTCAAAAAATCTTTGCTATTAGCTGTTAGCGGGGTATTGGCCTGATTTTAAGAATCAACAGCTGATACTCAGTTGTGTGCAACATCCCTAAAATGACTGATTAGTGATCACAATGCATTCAGTCAATAAGTTGATGACCTTTATTGATACACAGTAGCAGCATATGACAGTTAGCAAGCAAGCAAAGTCTTTTACTATACACTGTGCCCCAGGGATACACACAGGAAAACAGACAGCTGGCCAGCATGCAGTCCTCTTATTCAGGTCTCTTGCTTGAGTTTGCAGTGGTCTCATCTGAAGGAAGTTGCCAAATGATGAACACACCCTTTCTTTGTTCCCCTCAAGTCTTATACCTTTAGTCCATCCATTGTGTACCTGTCTGGGTCCATTCATTGGTGGTCCAGTCTGACATACCTTGTCCAGCCAATAGAGGTAGCAGGCGTCTGGTAAGATGTAATCATGTAGTTGGAATCTTTCTATCCCTAATTTGGACTTTCAGGTACCAGAAGTTAATTTCTGAAGCTGTGCAGAATGCATGCGAGATGGGACTGCTTCTCTTCTCAAGTCTCGTTAAACACTCTTCTCTCCCCCACACAAAAAAAGAAAAAAATCTCTCTCTCTGGAATGTGAGACCTGCCTTGTTACAGAGCTGCTCCCCTGCTAGGCCATGAGAGTATGATTTTGCTTTCTAGCATGCTAGTTAGCTACACTTACACTGACTATATTGAATGATAAGCAATAAGCACTAAAATTCTAAATATTTGACATTTTAGCCATCACAGGGGGGCTGAGAAAAGTACTATATTATAACAAGCCCTTTATTTTTCTCTGTTGGATTGTGCCTGTTTTGGATCTCTTAATTTTCCTCCCTTTCTAATTATGAGGCCTGATCATAGGTTTACAAGGGAGAACTTGATCGCACATACCCTGTCTGTACAGACTGTTGAACTCTTTTTCTCTCTTTCTTCCAGTAGAGCTTTTTTGCCAGTGGGTTTCCCAGAATTTAGAAACTCTCAGTTTTCTTAAATACTAATAAAAGCTGTGACCCATTCTGGGTTTTGATGTTCTATATTGTCCTGCAAGGTAGAGTGAGAACCGCCTCCTTGTCACTGCAGCCAGTGGATTGATGCCAGCAGAAAATCTGGCCCAGAGTTCATGTTGTGTTTGGAGAATGAAGGATACTTTCCTGTTTTGCACATTTTGTAAAGCAAATGACCTTTATTTCTCCTTAGCTACTGCTGAGAAGTGTGGTAGTCTTTGTCCAAAACACTCCACCCTGTTAGCAGGTGTTTATTCTACAGAGAAAAGTATTAGACAGACTCTGCCTACTCACTGAAGCAGGTGACTCATTATCCCATTTGCCATCCATGGAAAAACTCCAATTAACTCACTGAGAGCTGGGCTGAGTTTTAGTTTGATTTTGCTCTAAACTAGGAACAGTCCTAATTTACAACCTGAATAAAGTTATGCAGCTGCTTATATGGGCTGTCCCATTGAAGTTAGTAGAACTAGTCCCACAGGCCCACAAGCCTAACGTGGAGCCCATAAAGATGGTAGATTATTCAAATAATAAGTTATTATTATAATTACTTATAATAAATATGAGGAAGTTGGTAGTGTGCAGAAGAGGAATCTTAGATTATAAGCTAGTAACAGTAAAAAGCATATCCTCTTATTTGTCTATGCATCACCTAACTCAGTGAACCTGACTGGCACCTGTGGACACTATCATAATAGATACAGAAATAATAATAAACTACTTGTATGGCCCTTTCTAGACATCAGGCAACAAATTCCATCCATGTAAATAAATCCATTGTGTTTCATTAAAATAACTGCTATCAGCAGTAGCTTAAAGGAATGTATACACCCACACTCATCTATCCATTGATTTGAAGATTGGGATTAGTATTGCAAGCAGTAGCTCTGACCAAATATATAATGTCCTGCTTAATAACAAGTTAACAATTTCACTACACGTTAGCTGTCATTATGAAAAATCAAGATTGTGGACTGTTTAATCTTTGTCTCTATTTGCTTTTTGAAATATCAATAAAATATAAAGATGAGTTGAAAGCATATGGATTATTCAGGAGAGATTTTTGCTGTCTTCAGAGCCATGCAGAGTTCTTGCTCTAGGTACCATGCAATAGCTAGGGCAGCCAGTCAAGCAGTTTCATTTTTCAACCATGACATTTATTTCCAGACGTTGCATAGAAGTATGGATGGATCTGTCTTTAGTCTGAAAGCCAGAGGAACCCTCCTGAAAATGGACAAAATAATATTCCATTGCTTACTTAATAGAAAAAGCAGTAAATATTGTTTCTATCTAAAGCTCTGTAGAAGCTTTATAAACTAAGGAAACTAAGAAATGTATGTTTTCCTTCTGATAATACTCTGTACCACAGTTCACATCTTCCTTTACCCTTCAAAAAAATATTCTGGGCAGTGCCAAAACCATTACAGTAAGTTCCCCTCCTCTTCAATTCCAAAAAAAGTTCAGGAAAAGGAAACCTCATCCTTCAGCTAATGAAGTTGTAGGCTTATACATTATCAAATTAAATAGTCTTCATAGGTTCAATTGCTTATCTTTTCAGTAACATATATGTTTACTCTTGTAATGTTTGTATAATGTGACTTGTAGGTTGTGGCATATTTGAGATGGGAGACATGGCCCTTCATGAAATAGTCACCAAGTACATATGCTAGTCTTCAAGCATTTTCCAATCTTACAAGTATAAATACCGCAAAACAAGTACTTACTATTCTTGTACAGTTGTGTTTTGAACAAGTCTGAAGTTACTTATCTCTTTTACTGCTTTTATTTTTCCTTTATGCTTATAGTATTCCAAGGAAAAGGGGCAGATGATTACATTTGGTGTCATCTTTCATGCCTGTTTTCTTCTGAGAGAAAACAGCATTGTGCAGTATTTAGAAAATGAGAAAAAATATGCAGCCTTCATAGGCCAGATTCACTGGAGTCTAAGTCAGGTTTCACTTTTTCACTGAAACCCGGTGCTGAAAACATCAGGGAGCATGGGTGCCATGATGGAAAGCTGCTACAATGTCTCCTACAGCAAAAGAGGGCTATCTGAAAAACACAGTAAGAAAAATGAGTGGCACTGGTTGAAAGGAGGTCACAGCCTGATTTGATGTCTTCTCTCAGCAACTGCAACTGCTGGTGGTCTGATGGGAATTAGACTTCTGCTCTGAAGGAGGGCAGTGAATTACAAAATAGTTCATAATAGATATTTCCTTACACTTTTTTTTCTAAACCTGGCACTAGGTGTGGATTACATATTGATCAACCTTTCCTTGGAATCCAGCTGCGTTTTTATCCGTGAAATCCAGCTGCATTTTATCCACGCGTTTTACCTTCATCTGCACTTTAAAATCATGAGCCTGTAGCTTTCTTCTCTACTCTGGTCTGAACAATATTACTGGAATGCCATTTAAAAGTATATGTTTGATTATATTCCTTACAAATCTGTTTGCATGTCATTTAAATGTTCCAAAGATAGATGTATGGATGGATCAAAGGATCTATGAGAAATGACTTGTAATTCCTAAGTGAGCACTACAGACATCATTTTTATTGCTTGGGGTTAATTTATGATGCTCTTGATGTTGATAATAGTGAACAGCCAGCAAAAATGTTCATTTAATTCAGTGCACATTTCTCTCTGTCTCATGTTTTGAGAGTGGGTAGGAGAGGTAACAAAATGCCTTATGGGCTAGCCTTGATAGAATAGATAAAAAGTCCTGTCAAGAATTATCCTGCATTTTCATGAAGATAGACCAGATGGTTTGGTAAGTTTTTCTTCTCTGTAACCTTATATGATTCTCTTACATTGGATAATCCAGATTTACAGTATTTAGGAAGCATCCCACTGATGTGATGTCATGAGTACAGCTCTACCAGGAGGAACAAAAGTTGGACTGCTGGAATAGCCAGGTGGCCAATAGCATTTTTTACTATCATCTCTTCTATAACAGACATAATGATAACAATTATGATGCCCTGTCTGTAGTAGCACTGTCTTTGTCACTGCTACCAGGTGAACTGAGGCTTAAAAGGAAAATATCCAGTGCGCGCACAGTCTAAAAGGTGGTGGTAGGGAAA
>NW_005842524.1:896305-908280 GCF_000455745.1 Alligator sinensis
AGGGAAAGTAACTTAAGAAAAAATGTATTATTATATTCTATGTACAATTATTAAGAATGCAGCTATTGTCACAACTAAGTGGGTAACTTGTTCATCTTCATTTGCTGTAGGTTTTGCTGGTACACCAGGCTATCTTTCACCAGAGGTGTTACGAAAAGATCCCTATGGGAAACCAGTAGATATGTGGGCATGTGGTAAGGAACTACTTTGAAGAACTGTTTTTAGCTTAATTTTAAAACACCTTGTGGAACTGAGAGAGAGATTCCTAACTGCATTTTATCAAATGTTAGATACAATCCTCTATTTAATGTATTTCAGTATTAATTCAATAATGTCATCTGCTTCCACATTAATCTTTTCAATAGTTGTTTATTATTTGAATGTTACAGTGTTCTTGGCATGCCTGCACGATTTGCATTACTGTGTCAGGGAACACACCTGAAGCACAAATACAAATATAGTTGAAAATGCTATAATTCATACTTCAAGTTGGGTCTTAATCATGTTTCATTATCAGTCTGAAAACTGATAATGATTTTAACTACCATGTTATCTGACCTTTCTCTGGCTGCAGGTGCTGCTGTAGGCAAGGATGCATCAATGGTTGTAAATGTAAGAAATACTAAGAAAAATTGCTTACACACAGCCTTGATGAGCTATTATAACATTTATTTATATATGGTGATTTACTGAAGAGTGTAAATCTACATATCTAGTTAACAAGAACTTTCCAGCCACCATTTCCTGTTACACAGCTCCCCTAAATTCTGTTCAGAGATGACCATCTGATGAACTCTGTCTCTTCTTCACCCAAGAACTTTGTTTACAGTGTTTATTTCCCCAAAAGCAGGGATTTTACTATTGGGTCATTTGTTTTGTAGTACCTTAAAGTTATAGCTTGGGTTCATATACCTGGAGCTAGTTTATAGAAATGGCTCAATTAATGCTGATCTCGGCTTTCTGCAGGTGTCATTCTTTATATTCTCCTGGTGGGATATCCTCCTTTCTGGGATGAAGACCAGCATAGACTGTACCAGCAGATCAAAGCTGGTGCATATGACGTATGTATCCCATTGATCATTTGCTCTCAGAACTGCTTATAGTTACAGCTTTCAGTAGGAGTTTGCTAAAGTAAGAAGAGACTTAAAACTAAGAAAGAATTAGGTTCCCAATGCTTCTACTATCAATCAGCTTCATGATCCACTGGTTTTGCACCTATAAATACCATTTGGGCAGTATTTTGTTGTGTTCACACAGTGCTTGTGTTCAGATAATATACTTCCATGCAGTATATTGCTAATGCCTGTTTTACAACAGGGCTTGTTTGGGTGGGGTTGGAATAATATTAAGAAAGCTCAGTGTTTCCCTGTTCTACTGTTTGCTTTTATTGATTTTGCACTTCAGTTACATTGTACTTGCTGTTGATTCATGTACAAATTTGTATATGTGTAATGGAACATTTAAGTGTAATATGAGCCTTACAGATACTGGTACAGCCTAGAGTAATTTTATCAAATTGATTTACGGCTCAAAACCTGTGACTCTGGCAGTTAGTTGAATACAAAGTCCTTTAAGAATGATGGCTACTTTTTCATGTTGACTCTGTTCACATTTTGGTATCTTCAGTAATATTTTTAAATTGACAAAAGTTTACATTCTTCAGGGTGGCTTATCATTGCCAACAAACCAAATGACAATTTCTTGCCAATTGTCTTTTATAAAATCTTCAGGTGCCCAGAGATGCCTACAGGCCCCATTCTGCAAACACAGATGGAAGGAGCAGTCCCATCTTGTGTTGGATACCTCCCAGTAATAAGCAGTGTTGCCATTCAGTAGGGTGACCAGATGTCTGGGACATTCCTGGATTTCAGAGGCCAGACCCCAGTGGCTGTTGGCAGCCCTGACCTTGCTGACTTGGGAGAGGGTGGGGGATGGGGGACAGTGTCATGGATTTCCTGGGTGATGTCCTGGATTTCCAGGATTTCCATATGGTCAGCCTACAATTGGTGAACATTTGAAGGATTGGCCCAGTAGGTTTGGAGACATTATAGACGTTGCAAAAGCACTTTTATTGTAAGCTTAGTGGGCTCAGTACTGACTACTCAATACTAACTGACTGAAGCTCAAAGACTGAGCTATTTAAGGATTGAATGGGTCAAATTATTATTAAAAGGATCAAAATTATTACTGTTGAAATTACTATGGCATACACAGGCTTTTTTTTAAATCACTCATTTGAATCCAACCCTGCCTGGAAATGACTGAAAATGATTGTCAGCTGGTTGACTTCTAGTGGAAATGAAGACGTTATGATCTCAGTCTGTTTCTTTGTGGACAAGTATCTATACAGAAACAAATTCATGTCAGATAATTATGGTTTCAGCTAAGGAAACAAGGATTGAGTAAGCACAAAGTTTGCAATATGCATCCATAAAACTGATCCCATTGCCTTGTGATAACTCTCTGAATGAGTACTGTTTCTTGTATATTTATCAACAGTTTTCATTAGCTCTAAATTTGCCCATCTTAAGAATGAAACAATACAAGGATAAATGCTTGAGTTTATGCATACTCTTTAAAACATTTCACAGCATACTTAAATTCTATTTCACTGGAACTTGAGTATGAGCTTACAGTTAAGTGCATGCTTAAGTTTTTTGCTGAACAGGAATGGACATAAGTACATGATTAAGCAGTTTAATAAACTTTTAACTGTATATATTACTGTACATATATGCACACATATGTATATGCACACATACGTGTGTGTACATGTAATATGTATGCACCGTTTCACATTAAAAGACAACAAACAGTCTATATAATAATGCCATTTACCTCTTTTACCAGATCAGTAGTACCAGGTCTGTATTAGGTGCTATATAAACACAGAATATGTATTGATTTGTTTTGGCTAGGCTTTCCTATTCCATTATGTTTGTCATTTCCTCCTGTTGGTGTTAATTACCATCATATAGTGGGAGATATTTCTGTAAAGGACTGGCTACAAAAAATCTAACACTGACAGTGGAAAAACTTTCTGAAATAAAAATTAGGATGTTAAAAGAATAGTATACTGTTTACAGAACTAGTTATTTGGTTTTTTTCTAGTTATATCAGGCTTCATTTGTCTGCTTAAACTGTAAAGTTATGCTATCCATTCATGTGGCTTACATGTCAGGTATGTATCCTATATATTGATAAATGTTGTACACACATATTTATATATGCATGTATTTTCTTAAGTTTCCCTCCCCAGAGTGGGATACAGTGACTCCAGAAGCCAAAGACCTTATCAACAAAATGCTCACTATCAACCCTGCCAAACGTATCACAGCATCAGAGGCACTGAAGCATCCTTGGATCTGTGTAAGTAGTTTTCAGTTAAGCAACAAAACACTATTACATGCAGATTAGCTTACAGCCTTCTTCAAAATCTAGTGCACAACTCCAGAAGGTTAATTATTATTATTTTCTTTTTGCAATGTGCTTTGGTTGGAAAGGAATTAAATAGAAGAAGTAAAACTGTAATTATACAGACAGTCTGCAGTTTTCTAACTCTGGAAATAGTTATCCTTACTGAGGCCCCAACCACAGAAACTGCTTAATACAAACAGACCTGCATTGACTTCACTAGGTCTCTCTGTTCTGGCAGGAGTCCACTATGTAAAGTAGACTGCAGGATCAGGACCTTTAAGACATCTTTTTTTGTGCAAGTGTCTTAGGGATAGGGTATGGAGCAGTAACAACAATAATTTTCAGTTATGTTTACATCCTCAGAATAAATAATCATCAACATGCCCCAGTCAGATAAGTAAATGTTACTAACCCAATTTTGCTATACTGAAACTCATAAAGAAGTTGAGAGATTTGCCTTAAAACTGCTATGCAGGTAACTCAGATAGAGACAGTCAGATATTTCTTTGGTTCCAAGCCCGTTATTCATTCCTCTTTCGTCCTGTGTCTTGCACAATACTGCTAAGGTTAAATAAAATTAAGTTTTTTAATACCATTTTATAGGATAGTATAACTCAAAATGAAAATACTGTATTGAATTTTGTTGGGCTTTTTTATGTTTACATGTGGTCAAAATCCCGAAGCCTTTGTTTTCACTCAGGTCAAAACCTCACTGAGTTGAGTTGCATTTTAACATGGGTTCCATTCTTCACCAGATTGCACTGGCATAGTGCTCTGCATGCATGTAATGTTTTGGCAGTGTTCCCAGGCACATAGTAATCCATGGCAGCCCATGCCCACCCCCCCACCACACACACAGATCTGGGGGGCATGTGTCTGCCCTACCCCCTGGGAGTGCGTGCAGTGGCAGGAAGCTAGCCCCACCCCACTCTGCCCCGTGGATGAGTCCCCATGGTCCCATCCCACTCCCCACCGGGGCCCTGCAGCCACACATTGCAGCCCTGGGCCCCAAACCCCACACACCACCTGGCTGGGCAGCAACCCCATCCCATGTAAATGAATACCATAGTAAGATAGGAACCTGAAACCTATGAATTTGGTCCATAAATACATATAATAAATACAGTGCTGTATAAATGATTATATATACTGAAAATTCTGTTCTCTTCTTCTCCCTCAGCAACGTTCTACTGTTGCCTCAATGATGCACAGACAGGAGACTGTAGATTGCTTGAAGAAATTCAACGCAAGAAGAAAATTAAAGGTAAGGGGGAAAAAACTGCAGATGTATTTTAGTAACAAGTAATTTTTGAAAGATCAAAGGCTAGGTTGTCATGTACTCCATACACAGGATAAACTTTCCTTGAAGGGTTTTATAGTGTATATCCTGTGAATTCTTCAAAGTGACGCTGTTTAAACAAACGTCAGGAGTTTAGATATTTAATAAATATGTTGTGGGAAACAGTACATCAATACATGGAACTGTGCCACAGTGCACAATAAATTGTATGAAGTTGGACTGCATGTACACATGCATTCCCAAGAGCATTTTTACTGCATTGCAAAATGTTAGCTTTTAAGAAATCTATATGCTCAAGCTGAGGCACATTTTGTATAAATATTACTTATTAACTGCTGGGAATTAAGGATGATAGCAGTGGTAGTGCTTCATTAAAAAACTTACAGGTATTTCTGCCTTGATCAAAGTAGTCCTCCCGACGCTCCGCCGCCACTACCGTTAGTCTGCAATGGGACCCACCTCTAAAGGTGACTGTGGTGTCCCATAGTGACTACACTAATCCTGTTATTAACCCAGTCTTCCCAGGGTACTGCCTTACACTGCCTGTCACACTTTGTTGAAAAATAAATACGAATTTGGAAGGTTGCCCTCAGAATAACAGCAGAAGCTTTAGGATGCTTCATTCTCTCCTGCTCATCATCAGGCTGCCTTGGTCTGGTCCAGTTTTTCAACTCAATCCCCTGAGCTGGGTGTCTCTCACTCAGTCTTAGCCAGCTTGCCTTTTAAATGGGGCATACTCTCTTCCCTGCACCCCTAACTGGCTGCACATCTCTTGAGTTTTCTCTCTGGTGCCCCCAGCTGGTTGCCCTTCTCTGGAGCTTGCTTTCTCTCTCTAGCTCCCCTGCCTCCCCACCATCCTGGCAGTCTGTCTCTGGGCTCTAAGCAAGCTAATCATACACACAGTGCCTTTTTCAGGCATTCACAGTGGCCCCTGTATTCCCCTTCAGGTGCTTCCATGCCTCATGGCTACATAAACTTCAAGACATAAACTCCTTTTCTCCATAAGACCCCTGCAGAGCTCCTTATCCCTTCCAGAGATGAGCCAAATTGCCCTCTCCAATCCAAGAGCCAGGCTTATATTGCCCAGAGGCCCACACCTTCCAGTCACATGATCTCTGGTTTTCTCCGCCAAATGCAAGGGTTTCTAATTGGCCTCATCACCAAGCTTATTGCTCTACATCCAGTCTCCCTGCAGGCTGCCCTCTGCACTTTCCTGCAGCCACTTATCTCTACTGCTTTTCTCTCTGGTATGTAGGCAAAACTCATCTCAAGCAGATGAAGTAAAAATCAGTGTCATATTCTCAGATGATGCTTTATATGCTCATGAGCATACATGGATTTGTGCACTATTATATTCTAACAACTCAGTAATGATTGGGGATATTATGTATTTTTATTTCTTCATTCACAGGTACTGCATTTGTTATACATAATGCATACAAAATTCATTCTTCCTGAGAAACTCAGTAATTAAATGATGTCTAATTATAAAGATTTCCTTTTTGTTCCAGCACGCATAGAGCTATGCAGAAATAACATTAATGTAAGCCAATATCTGTTTTTACAGGGAGCCATTTTGACAACCATGCTGGCTACCAGAAATTTTTCAGGTATGATTATTGAACTCCAAATCTGTGTGTTCTGCACATTTTGGTGTGTGCTTAAAGCAACTAGGATATAATTAGAATTAGTTTAGTACTGTGGTATATTTAAAGCATAGTTTATTTAAGTTGCTTCATTTTTCAGAGGTAGGAGCAAAAAATATCTCAACTGCTGCCGGGCTCAATGGAGCCTTTTATAGCTGATGACACTTAATAAAATATTTTAGTGTAATTTGTTTGTAAACCTATTGAAAAAGAGGTAAAGCATCATTTATAGTCTTAGCTTTTTAATCCTTGCAAAGGACAAACTAAATTATGATACTTGTGCAAGTTTAAATGTGGTCAAGGAGTGCGTAAAAATGAAGTTATGCATTATAGGTGTGTAAAATGCAGAACTGAAATAAATCAGTCTCTTTTGGTTCAAGAGGAGATCAGGAGAGTGCTCTTGGCAACAATGCCCAGCCCAGGACCTCATGATTAGATCACTTTGCTAGGAAGAAAGAAACACAATAAACTTGTCTGAGTGAGGGGGGAGTAGAACCCAGATCTCCTACCCTTTCCAATAAGCTCTTTGGCTAAGTATTGGGAAGGTAGCCCTCCTCCTCTGTTACATTATCTCTGGCAGGTATGCCACACATGCTTTTCTACAGGTGGAAGTAGAATCCAAACTATGCATAGGGCTAGGAAAGGACATTGTATCTGAAACTGGACAAGTTATGCCTGTGTTTGTCTTGAAACCAAGAAAGTTAAAATAATATCAACAATGCCCTGTAGCTGCTTGGCTCTCTGCCTCTCCAGTGGCTCCCCACTTACCTGCCCCGCCCTCTCCCCGTGCTTCCCCAGCGGCTCCCCACTCGCCTGCTTCCCTCATCCCACACCCACTGCCTGGCTCTCTGTCAATGCAGGGCAGTAGAGCTCCAGATGATAGATCATATGATGGGGCAGGAGGGCCAGAAATCTGGGACCAGTGCATCCTGAGATACTGAAGGACCACAAATTGCTGGTATTGGTCCTGGGGAGTCCACTGACATTACTGCAACACAAACTACCTAACACCAGCTAGAGGTAATCCTCACCTGAGGAGACATATCCTTGAGATGCTCAGAGGGCACTTAGCTTGTCTTTTCCTACCTTGATGTATGGATGCTCCCCTCTTAACAGCATTTGACATGTGGGAATGCAAATGTTTAACAATACCTTTACCACCAGGGATCCTGGTTTTCCCTGATAAAAAAAATCACAAATTCTCTGATAAAAACCTCAAAATCTGTGATTAAAATGAAAAGCCCCCTTACTCCCCCCCTACAGTTTCCTTAGCCCTGCTGGTGCCCCTCACTCCTTCCCCTGCTACCCCATACCCCCCAATAGCCTCCTGGCCCTGCTTATGCCCCTCATTCCCCCCCACAGCCCTCTGGCCCTACTCATGCCCCTCACTCCTCCATCCACAGCCCCCCAGCCCTGCTGGTGCCCCTGGCCCCCATCCACAGCCCTCTTCCCCACCCCCAGGCCTGCCAGAGGGAGCACCCAGCTGCCAGGGCTATGGGGGCCAGGAGGTGGCAGCTGCTGCATCAGTGGAGCCCAGCTCCCCTCCTGCTGCCTGCCCGCTGTAAGCTTGGACCAGCTCCCTACCGCTGCATGAACTCACATGGGGGACCTGTGCCCCACAGATCTGTGCATGGGGTCGGGGCAGGTATGGGCTGCCTGCTGCAGCATCAGGCTCCCCGACCTGCTGCCCTCCCCCGGGGCCTCTGCAGCTCAGCGGGTGCGACCTGGCATTACAGGGAATAGCGGGGCCACACGAGGAAACTCGTTGCTGCTGCATGCTCTGCACTACCCTGGTGATGCATCCTCTGCCAATACAACAGCAGCAAAGGGCACAACCCCGTGTTGCTGCCCTTGTGCACAGGGGACGCCTCACCTGGGCAGTGCGGAGCTCACAGCAGCAAGCAGCTTCCCCGCGTAGCCCCACTGTGCCGTACAGCGCCAAGTCGCACCCGCTGGACTGTGGAGGTCCCAGGGGAGGGCAGCAGAGTGGGGAGCCTGCAGCAGGCAGCCCGTGCCTGCCTCCCCACCACACACTCAGATCTGTGGGTCATGGGTCCCCCCCCGCCCCCTGGGAGTGCGTGCTGTGGCAGGAAGCCGGCCCCACCCCACTTCACCCCCTGGATGAGCCCCTGTGGCCCCATCCCGCTCCCTGCTAGGGCCCTGCAGCCACACATTGCAGCCCCAGGTCCCAAGCCCCCCACACCACCCAGCTGAGCAGCAGCCCCAACCCCAGCCCTGCCCAACTCCCTCCCTGCCTCCCTCCCTATGGGGGCCTCAATTTCCCTCCCCCCCACTTACCTGTGGGAGTGGCTCTCCAGGCTGCTTGGCAGCCATGTGCATGTATGCACAGGGCACCCCCTGCCTAACTGCCCTCTTCCCACTCCCTGCCAACCCCTTGCAGGCTGGAACTCTGCCAGCCTGCAGAGAGCTCTTTGCAAAACTGCAAAATATGTGGGTTTTTCCGTTAAAATGAGGAATCCATGTTTTCTTCAGGTAGAGGGGGAAATCCTTTTTTTTTTGTTTCCGTGGGAAATGAAAAACCCAGATCCCTGCTTATCACCATGTATCATTTGGTGTACTTTGTGTTTCAATTCTTCTGTGGGAGAAGAGTTTTCTGAATCTCCTGTTGCAATCTCAGTATCAGAGGTCAGTTTTGTCAAGGGACCTCTACTTTAAATGTATGCTGATGATGCAGATCAGACTTCACAAGTGACTAGAGAGCAGGAAGTTCATAAGTGAGATCACGCATCAGTAACTTTAAAGAATCTTATATTCCGTAAAGAATTCTATTGTAGTATAACATATATTGATTTAAAGATGAAATTGCTACAGTCTGTTGGCCTAGTTTTGAATGATGATAAACATTGAACTAAAACATAATAAAAAACTAAAGTTACAACGTGATGAATGTGAGTCTAATTTGTCCAATGTAATTAGTGTTAAGAATATGCATTTCCTTGGTTGTGGGGTTTCCACATTTAAATGAAAGTTTAATTTTTAAGGCCACCTTTTTTTTAAATCTATTTGGGTACCATTTAATAAGTTATCTGTGACTTTCAACTTGAGGAGTTGAGTGGAGAGGCTGCAAGCATCTTTCAAAGCTGCATCATTTTAAATTATAAGACATATTTATCATTTCTAATCATTTTCATTAGTCATTGTTGTCTGTCTATTCCAGTCCAATGTTGAAGTTCCTAAAGGAAAAAAAACATGATGTAATTTTAAAATACTGTTTCTCAATGTCTTGGCATGGAGTGCAGAGATTTTTTTTTTATCTGTCACTTGACTGGTTAATTTACGACAGCTTCAACATCCTACATTTGAGATGACATTTTAATGTTTTATTTGTTTATTCATTGCATTTCATTGCAAAACATACATTTTAAGGTTGTGTCCATAAAAATGTGTTTATAAATGTGTTTTATTTTCCTTTTCTTTCTTCCTTTTATGTGGAATGTGTGTTTCTTGTGAGGTAAGACACTCAGCACCTAAAAGGAACATCTTTATGCATCTCCTGAGCAAAACTGCTATCTGCCCTGAACCAATCTAAGCTCTGCATGATATCATAACTTAATTTTGTCTCAGTTTGCTTTCTAGCTTATTAGCACTGCCTTAGGATTTAATAACTGTTGCTCTTCAGTTGCAGGAAATCAGCATAGTTCAATCTTTCATTGTTAGTTTAATTTAGAATATGCTAATTGCTTTGCTGCTGTAGAATTTTTAATAGTTGATTCACGTACAGTGTCTTTGCTTACACAGAAGTGCATTGAAATACTATTAAAATAAATCCCAAGCTGATGACAAATGAAGAAATACATAGCTAAAACTAACAGTTCTTGGAACTGCTGTCTGAATATCACAGAATACAGAGTAGAAAGGCTTATTCTACCCTTGTTCTGGCCATGTAATTCCTGTCAAAATAGTCTGAAATATGTTTCATAGCATGAAATATTACACACTAATGCCATATCAAACACTTTTCTAATGACATATCTGCTTACATACCGGCAATATCAGAGGTACTGTCTGGTTCTTCTGTGTCCTGTGGTCCATAGGGTTAGGATGGTTGAGGCATGCTAGCTTTGGTAGTCAACAGCACACATAAGGAGTGATATTGCTAGCATTATGTCTTTTGGCTCCCAAGTCTGATTGTCCATTTAATCAGTTGTGGCCACTAACATATGCCTGAAACAAGACTTGAACTCAAGCCATGGAGTTGTAGTAAAGCACATGAACAGTTTTTCTACAATGCTACTAGAATCGCAGTGTCTTGAGCGATTCCTATTACTGCTTTCATTTTGACTTTGTTCATGTTTGAAGTTTTAAGATTTTAAATATAAAAGGCAACTCCCTGTTACGAATAATCAACTTGAAAGAATTCATAAAAAAATATAACTACTTCCTGCTAAAAAAATTTAAAGACTCAATGCTGCTGTAATAAAGCAGAGTCTGAATGTCACGATGGGGGATCAAGGCCCAATTATACCAAGCGCAGTGAACACATGTAACAAATAGGCCGTGACTAACCTGAAAAGCTTAAGCAACGCAGCAGCTTATTTTTAAATGTAATTTGGTCTTTATGTAAGTTATGCTTTTATAACACGTGAAAAATATGCTTCAATACTGTTTCATAGAAGAGATGAAGGTATTTTTTTGTCAGTGTAAGCTTGAAGCAGACTTTTGTGAATGAAGTTTAGAATGGGCCAGTGTCACTGTCTTACTGGTGGTATGAGCTAATCTAATATCACAACTAATAAAATCTATGTTGTGGAGTGATAGACATTCTCTAGAATATAAAAGCTAACCTCAACTTCAGTTAAAGTTCCAATACTGTTTTTTTAATGAAGATCAGTTCTTTTTCATCCAGTTTCTATGGCAATGTACAGTAGAACCACACCAATATGAACAGTGGACCCTGGCAGCAGGTGGATAGGAGACAGACACAGAAAAGAAGTCAAAGCAAAGCTGCAACTAACCAAAGGAAAGATGGATTAAATAGTATCCAACAAATTACATGGCTACAGGGAAGAATAAGATCTCCAAATGTCAATCAAATTATATTTTTTCCATGCAGCTGCAATTGTTGTAATATTTCCTTATGCAGAGGAAAAAAGGTCTGGATGAAGAGTGCTTTGTGCTGTGCTGTTTTTTCACCTAGAGTATATTTTTTTCACCTGGCCAAAAACACTGAGAGGCAAGCCCAGAACTTTCCAGCCAAATGACTTCCTGTTTTCCTCCTGTCCATTCACTTTTGTCTTTAGCAATTGTTTTTATAAAAGGGGAAATTGCCCACAAAATCCCCCTATATATTTATACTAAATTATATGTGCGTCTATGTATTTGTCTA
This sequence comes from Alligator sinensis, assembly GCF_000455745.1. Taxonomy (NCBI): domain Eukaryota; kingdom Metazoa; phylum Chordata; order Crocodylia; family Alligatoridae; genus Alligator; species Alligator sinensis. The sequence continues at coordinate 908,016 of NW_005842524.1, forward strand.
TAGATATGTGCATGTACACACACACACACACACACACACACACACACACACACATTTTTTTTATATACTGATATTATACTGAGGCTAAGCCACAGCCACTTAGGGATCAATTTGCTTTGCTGAGCACACAAACTACAGTAACATATGGGAGACATGGGGGCTAAACTAGATAACCCTCGAGGTCCCAATGACCTAGAGGTTATCTCCCAACCCACCTTTGAAGTCTCCAGGTTTTTTTCTTTGTCCTCCTCCTGGGTTTCCTGCT